>NW_026917738.1:0-2032 GCF_035046485.1 Aedes albopictus
ATTCAATGCTTCATGTGGTTGTTTCGAACAGATTAAGGTTTTTTTCCGACTTTATACAGGCGTTTCTATGCGTTTTATATGGCTTTTAAGGGCCTTCACAGACTGTCAGGTGAACTTTGCGGGGTTCCAGCGACATTTCAAGACAGTTCAATGTATTTCAAACCGTTTTAAGGTGTTTCAGGAGGTTTCAAATGAGGTTTTGGGGGGCTTCAAAGAAGCTCAGGTGATCTTCACGATGATTTCAAAGGAGTTTCAAGACGCTTCAGGACGTTCGAGAGCTGTTTAGGAGGCTTCGGAAGTTCTTATGCTAGTTTTACAGAGCATTTACGGGGTTTCATAAGGTTTTCAAAGCGCTTCAAGGCATTTCAATGCGTTTCAGGGCGTTTTAAGAGCTTTCAGAGGAATTTTAGGGTGTTTCAGAGGCCCTCAGGAGAGTTTAACATAGATTTCATCGGGGTTTCTGAGGCGTTTCAGAAGGTTTAAGAAAGGATTTAAAAGGCAGTTATAAAGTCCATTAAAATTTCTCTGAAATGGGAAATTTAGAGGCGTTTCAAGACGTTTTGATGCGTTTCAAGGCGTTTCTGAGGTGTTTCAGGGCATTTAAGAAGGGTTTCCGGAGTTTGAAGGGGACTCTAGAAGCTTACACAGGTTTCATGGGGGTTTCAGAGGCGTTTCAGGGCGTTTAAATGCGTTTCAGTAGGTTTTTGGGGATCCTCAAACAGATACTGAACTCTGCACTTGACAGCACATGGTTCCATGAGGCAAGCATAAATTTAATTCAAAAGCGGTGTTGAGATAATTCCATATTCTGAAACTGTATGCCAAACTGAGTCGAAATCCAAATTTTCGTGGTGCCCGGGAACCTAATTAAACATCAGTTTGAAGTTTGTATGGGAGCGATTTGTCAGATCATCCCTCTTCGCATATTGTACTAGGCGAAGCTGTTAAACAGTCGCCCAGCTGTCAACAGGTGTTTTCAAAAAATCTTTTTGAAATTATTTTTAGATACCAAAATAAAGTTCTAAAAATCGGAAAAATCGTAGTTGCTCAGAAAAAGTTGATATTTTGTATAATATCAAAAAATCAAAACATTTTTTTCAAAACTTATAAACCCAATTCTCCAATAGTTCACTGATTACGCAAGTAGATATAATGGCCTAAACTCCAGGGAGCTCTCGATTACTTCTTCACAAACATAGAACCCACCACTTGAAAAAGCATAGATGCCTGAGCGAAACGGACGGAGGGTGATGTTCGCCGCTGCAAAAGCCGCGCTGAAGACTGGGATAAGAGCAAGCAAAAAAGCCTGCTTTGAGAGTGTCTGTCAGAGTGCCAATGCGAACCCGTGGGGTCACGACTACAGGATCGTGATGGTCAAGACGAGAGGTGTAATGGCTCCTACAGAGCGATCTCCAGAGATGTTGGAGGGGTGGGACCCAAGCAACACACATGTTATAATGAAGTTACGACAGCGCAAGTTTTGGTTGTATAGAAGTTTATTTGACGTAATTCTAACATTGTGTTGAAATTACGTGAAATAAACTTCAATACAACCAAAACTTGCGCTGTCGTAACATTTATATAACATGTGTGTTGCTTGGGGAAGTGGTCGTCATGGTCCTAGTCCTTGGCCTCCTTTCGTAGGACAGCCGGGGACTGGGGGTGGCGATGAGGAGAGGGTCACCGATGTGGAAATTGCGGGGAGCCCCGCACAGCCACGAAGTCCACAATTGTATTGAGTTTCCATGCCATGCATTGAATGGGTATAATAGACATCTACGTGCAGGTAGGTGCTCATTTTCACTCGACGCTTTCTCCAAAAGGCAAAATGCATCAAGGAAGGCTATCCGGCTGATAAGGGGTAGTATCTTAAGAATTGTATAAATATGATATAATCAGGACACGCAACCTTCCTAGTTCTATGGCTGAGGGAACATAGACAATTGTAGTCTGCTAGATAAAGGTTATTTTAGCCACATAGCAAGTGTCAGGACTCCGTTTCCGACATGCAGAATAAAATCATTGAAATATT
>NW_026917738.1:2055-11672 GCF_035046485.1 Aedes albopictus
TCGTGGCTGCAGCCCTAATCATCGGCCGCGTCTCACATTTGCCTTTAAATTTGTGCTCGAGATGTACCTTCGTGACACCTTAGCTTGAAGTCCTTAGTTGTAGGGAAGCTTAGTAATCCTAAAATATCTCAAAGGTATTTTGGAATTGCTCTGAGTTTCACAGAAGTTCATAGATCCAAGTGGGTTAGATTACGTAACGTAGCTTTTTATAGCACGAATGCAGATTTCAAAAAAATGAGTTTCATAAACATGTGAACAACCTTAACCCACCATCAGTCGCTTGCGTGTACTGAGTACACGCGTCTCAGAAAAATGCAAAAAAATAATCAAAATTCGCACCAAATTGAACCAGGTGTTGGTCCTATTCCAAGATCCACTCTTCTTCTTGTTAGTAAGGCAGAAAAAAAATGAAAAAATGCACGGAAAGTACTCGAAAAATACGTAATTCTAACCTCACATTTTAAATGTGTACTCAGTACACCGGCGCGACCGCTGGTGTAACTTTTTTTTGAACCAGACCGTTACACGAGCGGTCGCGTCGTGTACTCAGTACACGGCAAACGTTTTCAATTATGATTTATATGCTTTACTAGATACAATGTTGGTGTCTTCGGCAAAAATGTCCAACTGGATAATGCGCGTCTGATAGTGGACATGTGGAACCGGTCAACACGATCTGGTCCTGTCCCGGGTGTCGGAATGGCCCTCGCGGGTACCTGTTTCGTGGACATTTCAGTTATGGCACCAAAACTAGGCACGCGACGGCTCTATCTTCATGATTTTTCATGTACATCATCTTAGTAACCATGAAAATGACCAGTGACCTCCCTGGCCAACCCGTGGCCACTGGAATGTGCCCTGGAGGAACCTGTTTCGAGGACATTATGACTATGACACTGAAACTGGGCATGCGACGGCTCTATCTTCATGATTTTTCATGTACATCATCTAAGTAACCATGAAAATGACCAGTGACCTCCCTGACCAACCCGTGGCCACCGGAATGTGCCCTGGAGGAACCTGTTTCGAGGACATTATGACCATGACACTGAAACTGGGCATGCGACGGCTCTATCTTCATGATTTTTCATATCCATCATCTTAGTAACCATGAAAATGACCAGTGACCACCCTGGCTAACCCGTGGCCACCGGAATGTGCCCTGGAGAAACCTGTTACGAGGACATTTTGACCATGACACCAAAACTAGGCTTGCGACGGCTCTATCTTCATGATTTTCCAAATCAATTATTTTAGTAATCATGAAAATGACCAGTGATCTCCCTGGCCAACCCTTGGCCACCGGAATGTGCCCTGGAGGAAACTGTCTCGAGGACATTATGACCATGACACTGAAACTGGGCATGCGACGGCTCTATCGTCATGATTTTTCATATCCATCATCTTGGTAACCATGAAAATGACCAGTGACCTCCCTGGCCAACCCGTGGCCACCGGAATGTGCCCTGGAGGAACCTGTTTCGAGGACATTTTGACCATGACACCAAAACTAGGCATGTCGGGCAGCAGGGACGGATGTCCTGGGGCCTGACGCACCCCCCCGCTTGCGAGTCAGCCGCGTAGTTGCCGGCTAAGAATAGGACTACTAACCCCAATTCAAGGTGTCAAGCGACCCGTGCCGAGGAATGAGTGATCGAGGGGGTGAAAAAGATGCTCGATCTTTAACGGAGCCTGTGGGGCACCTGGGCACCCCCCACAGTAAGCTGTCCCTTACCGCGTTAATGCAGAGCTCTGGCGTGGTGGACATTCTTTCTCGTGCGACTCGTGGGAATAAAATATGAGTAACAAACCAATACAGAAATCAAGTGTAGCAGGTAGTAGTGGTGGGATCAACCCCTTCGCAAGAAGCGGGTTGATGAGATCTCCGACAAGGAGAAGTGAGGAGATAGGCGCTGGGAGTTGCGTACGCAGCTCAAGCGTGGGTGCTCCAGTCCACTTCCCGGCAAGCCAGCCGGTGGAGGTTATGGACGGAGCGTGGTTGTTGAGGGCCGTCAACCGAGGATCCAAAGGACGGTCCGCAATAGAGGTGGCTGAGCAGCAGCTTGGCAAAATCATCGACTTTGCGTCCACTAAGTCGAATATAAGCAAGGACCTGAAAACGGCCTTGCTTCGACTTAGGGCGTCGATCGACAATGCCAAGCAGGAGCACGCGGCACTCGCGTTGCTGACTGCTGCAGCAGCGGAGCCTGCAAATGAGAAAGTGCCGAAGTTTACCCAAACGGAGGCCTTCTCCTTCGCAGGAAGTCCGAATAAGGCGGAAGCGACTGCTCGCGACAAACGGGGCAAGCAATCGCAGAAGCGGGCGAGGCAACCGTCAGGCGAGGAGCTGTCTGGCGGTGCCTGCAAGGCCAGGCGAATCATTACCCCGAAAGTCGGTAATAATGCCGGAAGGTCGGACCCCAGCCAGGGTTCCCGGAAAGCTGGGAAGGGTGGGCCTGAAAAGGCTGGCCCGTCCCGGAACGATGGGAACAAGGGGTTGCGACCGCTAGTGGGCCCTCAACAGCCACAGAGTAGGGCGATCCAAGGGGTGGACCCCCCCTTGGACGAAGGTAGAGCGGAAGAGGAAGAAGAAGGCGAATCCGCAGGTAGTAGCGCAGGACGCCAAGCCAAGGCGTAGGAGGGCAGGTGCCAAGCGCGAGAAAGGCGACGCTATCGTCATCAAGACGGAACAGTCCAAGTTCTCGGACGTCTTGAAGATGATGCGAAGCGACGCCAAGCTTGAGGGTCTTGGAGCCGACGTACGCAGTATTAGACGTACTCGTACGGGCGAGATGATCCTGGAGCTGAAGCGCCAGAAGGAGCACAAGGGCGCCGCCTATAAGAGGCTGGCAGAAGAGGTCCTTGGTGAGGGTGTGCAGGTGAGGGCTCTGACACATGAGGCGACTCTGAAGGTCAAAGACATCGATGAGATCACCGAAGTGGAAGAGCTCGTCACGGCACTGCGGCAACAGTGCGATGTGCAGGTGGCCGCCGCAGCCGTTAAGCTACGGAAAGGGCCAGCAGGGACACAGATAGCTTTGGTTCAGCTACCTGTGGCGGACGTCAAAAAGTCCGTTAAAGTAGGGAGCATAAAGGTGGGTTGGTGTGTATGTCACCTGACATTCCACGAGCCACCAGAGGTTTGCTTCAGGTGTCTGGAACCAGGACACAAGTCGTGGGACTGCAAAGGCCCCGACAGGCGCAAACTGTGCAGGCGATGCGGCGCTGAAGGTCATAAGGCCCAAAGCTGCACGAGTCCGCCCATCTGCATGATCTGTACCGGGAAATCCTCGAACAACAGACATCCGATGGGTGGTCCAAGGTGCCCGGCCTTCAAGAAAGCCGCAGTGAACAACAAATCACAGTGCAGGTAACGCAGCTGAACCTGAACCACTGTGATGCGGCTCAGCAACTGCTTTGTCAGGCAGTTTCTGAGTGGGAGACGGATATCGCCATCATATCGGACCCATACCGAGTACCCGCCGGCAACGGCAACTGGGTCGCGGATGGGACCAGAAAAATGGCGGCGATATGGACGACGGGTAAATACCCCGTTCAGGAGTTGGTGTCTACTACCTATGAGGGCTTCGTGGTCGCCAAAGTAAACGGGGTCTTCTTCTGTAGCTGTTATGCGCCTCCGCGGTGGCCGATCGAGCAGTTCACGCAAATGCTGGACCGCTTAACGACCGTGCTAACAGGGCGAAGGCCGGTGGTAATAGCGGGCGACTTTAATGCCTGGGCCGTGGAATGGGGAAGCCGTTTCACGAACCAGCGGGGTCAGATCCTGCTAGAAACACTGGCCATCTTAGATGTCGACTTGGCTAATGTCGGTACCAAGAGTACATTTAGTCGAAACGGAGCGGAGTCAATTATTGACGTGACCTTTTGTAGTCCTGGCCTAACAAGTAGTTCGAACTGGAGAGTAGATGATGGCTACACTCACAGCGACCACCTGGCGGTTCGCTACAGTATCGACTACAATAACAGCAGACAGCGGATAGAAGAAGAGGCGGCTAGGCCAAGGCCAAGCCCTCGCAGGTGGAAGACATCATACTTCGACGAAGGGGTATTTAGGGAGGCGCTCCGCCGTGAGCGAAACTTAATCGGTTTAGACGGCGACGAGCTGGTAGCGGTGCTCTCACGTGCGTGTGATGCGACCATGCCTAGGCGAGTCCACCCTAGAAATGGGAGGCCACCGGCTTACTGGTGGACCGACGCGATTGCGGACCTGCGCCGCGCCTGCCTACGGGCTAGGCGGCGGATGCAGCGAGCACGATCAGAGGAAGAGCGAAACGAACGGCGGGTGGTGTTCGCCGCTGCAAAAGCCGCGCTTAAGACCGAGATAAGAGCAAGCAAAAAGGCCTGCTTTGAGGGTCTCTGTCAGAGTGCCAATACGAACCCGTGGGGTGACGCCTACAGGATCGTTATGGCCAAGACGAGAGGTGTGATGGCTCCTACAGAGCAATCTCCAGAGATGTTGGAGGGGATCATTGGAGGACTTTTTCCGCGTCATGATCCTAGTCCTTGGCCTCCTTTCGTAGGACAGCCGGGGACTGGGGCTGGCGATGAGGAGAGGGTCACCGATGTGGAACTTGCGGGGATAGCTAAGTCCCTTAGCGTAGGTAAGGCCCCAGGTCCGGACGGAGTTCCGAACCTGGCCTTAAAAGTAGCTATTGCAGAGGCTCCCGAGATGTTCAGGTCTGCTATGCAGAAATGCCTGGACGAGGGAGTTTTCCCAGAAGCTTGGAAGAGGCAGAGCCTGGTACTATTGCCAAAGGCGGGGAAACCACCCGGAGACCCGTCGGCATATAGACCAATATGCTTGATTGACACGGCGGGGAAGGTGCTCGAAAAGATCATCCTCAATAGAATGTTGCGGTTCACCGAGGGCGTAAATGGTCTTTCGAGTAACCAGTACGGCTTCCGGAAGGGGAGGTCCACCGTAGACGCTATCTTGTCGGTTACAAAAACCGCCGAGAAAGCACTCGAGCCTAAGAGGAGGGGAATTCGCTTTTGCGCGGTAGTGACTCTGGATGTAAGGAATGCGTTTAATAGCGCCAGCTGGTCTGCTATTGCCGATGCGCTCTTGCGTCTGGGGATACCGGAGTACCTGTACAAGATTCTCGGAAGTTACTTTCAGAATCGTGTACTAGTCTACGACACGGAGGTGGGTCGGAAGTGCTTTCACATAACCTCAGGAGTCCCGCAAGGTTCCATCCTGGGTCCGGTGTTATGGAATGTCATGTACGACGAGGTGTTGAGGTTAGAGTATCCAGTGGGAGTGGTGATTGTCGGATTTGCCGACGACATTACGCTCGAAGTCTACGGTGAAACGATCGAGGAGGTAAAGTTGACTACCAACCACTCGATCAAAGTTGTGGAGGCGTGGATGCGGTCCAGGAAACTGGAGCTGGCTCACCACAAGACAGAGGTGACGGTTGTTAACAACCTGAAGTCGGAGCAGCAGACGGAGATCAGTGTAGGAGACTGTACTATCCTGTCAAAGCGCTCCGTCAAACACTTGGGCGTGATGATCGACGATAAGCTTACCTTCGGTAGCCACGTCGATTATGCCTGTAAAAGAGCCTCCACAGCTATTGCGGCACTGTCCCGGATGATGTCCAATAGCTCTGCGGTGTACGCCAGTAAGCGCAAGCTTCTGGCTAGTGTTGCTACATCCATACTTAGGTATGGCGGCCCGGCGTGGGGCACTGCGCTAAGTACAGAATGCTTCCGACGGAAGCTGGAAAGTACTTACAGGCTTATGTGCCTGAGGGTTGCGAGCGCGTACCGTACCGTGTCACACGACGCTCTCTGCGTCATTACTGGTATGGTGCCTATCAGCATTCTTATCAGTGAGGACATGGAGTGCTTCGAAATGCGCGGCACAAGAGGCATACGCAGGACTGTCAGGATGGCCTCTATGGTCAAATGGCAGCGCGCGTGGGACAGTTCCACCAAAGGAAGGTGGACCTATAGGTTGATACCGAGGGTAGATAGTTGGATTAATAGGCGCCATGGGGAAGTCACATTTCACCTGACACAGGTCCTTACAGGTCATGGTTGCTTCCGACAGTATCTACACCGTTTCGGGCATGCGGATTCTCCCGAATGCCCAGTGTGCAATGGTTTAGAGGAAACGGCGGAACACGTTTTGTTCGTGTGCCCGCGTTTTCGCACAATGCGTGACCGCATGCTTGCCACATGCGGGGAGGACACAACTCCGGACAACTTGGTCCAGAGGATGTGTAGGGATGAGTTTGGCTGGAACGCCGTTTCAACGGCTATTACCCACATCGTCTGGGAGCTACAGAGGAGGTGGCGCGTGGACTCGGAGAATGGCTAGTCCAGATGCAGTACAAGAGGTGGTCCAGGGGTTCGGAGTCGGCTTCGTAGGTCATACCGGTGCCCTGCGGTCGAGATCGACCCTTACAACGATTAAGTGGCCGCGGAGAGGAAGTCCCGGTAGCGGTGCTGTCGTGGCGTCGGTCTACTGGGTTGGATCCGAGCCCGCGGTTGGAAAGGGGTCCCCGGCAAGGGTCGGGGTAGGTGAGATCCTGCTGTCTGCAACCTACGGGTGCATCTGATAGGGCCTGAAGGGTAGTGATACCCTTCCTTACGGGCAGGTCAGATCGGGTTGCACTTGGGCATCAGTTCTTGATGTCCGCTCAGCAGTAGGGCGCGGGCGGGGTTGACCCTGCCCGCCTTCCGAGGACAAAGGGAGTGGCGAGGACCACTCGGGAAACTGGCTAAGCGCCAGCATGCTACCGTGATGGACTCTCCAAAGCGAGTCATCGATGTTCGTTGCTGCAGGCTACGCAGCTAACCTTGTGGGTGCGATGTGCACTAGCCCCTCTCTGAAGCAATACCTTCTTGGTGGTTCCGGAGAGACGTAGGGTTTGGCGACCATAGGAATGGTTTAGTGGGTACGAGGAGAGAGTAGTCCTGGATTTTACTTTTGTTGTAGAAGACGGCCTGTCAGACCTACACTACCCTAACCTTCTGTTAGGGTGTCTGTTGAGCAGATTATCCCCCTATGGTTTAGAAGGAAAAAAAAAAAAAAAAAAAAAAAAAACTAGGCATGCGACGGCTCTATCTTCATGATTTTTCATGTACATCATCTTAGTAACCATGAAAATGACCAGTGACCTCCCTGGCCAACCCGTGGCCACCGGAATGTGCCCTGGAGGAACCTGTTTCGAGGACATTATGACCATGACACTGAAACTGGGCATGCGACGGCTCTATCTTCATGATTTTTCATATCCATCATCTTGGTAACCATGAAAATGACCAGTGACCTCCCTGGTCAACCCGTGGCCACCGGAATGTGCCCTGGAGGAACCTGTTTCGAGGACATTTTGACCATGACACCAAAACTAGGCTTGCGACGGCTCTATCTTCATGATTTTCCAAATCAATTATTTTAGTAATCATGAAAATGACCAGTGACCTCCCTGGCCAACCCGTGGCCACCGGAATGTGCCCTGGAGGAACCTGTTTCGAGGACATTATGACCATGACACTGAAACTGGGCATGCGACGGCTCTATCTTCATGATTTTTCATGTACATCATCTTAGTAACCATGAAAATGAGCAGTGACCTCCCTGGCCAACCCGTGGCCACCAAAATGTGTCCTGGAGAAACCTGTTTCGAGGACATTATGACCATGACACTGAAACTGAGCATGCGACGGCTCTATCTTCATGATTTTCCAAATCAATTATTTTAGTAACCATGAAAATGACCAGTGATCTCCCTGGCCAACCCGTGGCCACCGGAATGTGCCCTGGAGGAACCTGTCTCGAGGACATTATGACCATGACACTGAAACTGGGCATGCGACGGCTCTATCGTCATGATTTTTCATATCCATCATCTTGGTAGCCCTAAAAATGACCAGTGACCTCCCTGGCCAACCCGTGTCCACCGGAATGTGCCCTGGAGGAACCTGTTTCGAGGACATTATGCCCGAGCAGAGGAGAATATCAAATTTATAACAACAGAATCACATGAACAGTTTTTATATCATAATTTGCTATTATTAACTTATCAAGGAATTACTTTTTCATAACATGTTTTGTTTGGCAATCTTAGTTTGTTATGTTCAAATTATTGAGATTCATCCACTAAATAACATTTCAATAGTATACTTTGTTGTAGACCATGCTTTGTTATTATTTTAAAATTGAAAATGTTCAAATATGTGATGAACTGAAACACAATAACAACAAGTTTTCAAATTCACTACAAGATTCATTGTGATGTGATTAAGTTGTTATTGAACAATCAAAATATGCTATTAATTTGGTCTTCCAGGAACATTTTTTTGTTATGATTTTTGTTATTTTGCCGCTTATGACAGACAAGTTTATAACATAATAAGATATGTTAATAATATAAAAATTACTGATTTCATTATACAGTTATTATGCCAAAATAACATATTTTATTATGCTGTTGATATTTTCTTCTGCTCGGGTGACCATGACACTGAAACTGGGCATGCGACGGCTCTACCTTCATGATTTTCCATTATTTTAGTAACCATGAAAATGACCAGTGACCTCCCTGACCAACCCGTGGTCACCGGAATGTACCCTGGAGGAACCTGTTCCGAGGACATTTTGATCATGACACCAAAACAAGGCATGCGACGGCTCTATCTTCATAATTTTTCATATCCATCATCTTAGTAACCATGAAAAGGACCAGTGACCTCCCTGGCCATCCCGTGGCTACTGGACTTTGGCTTTTTTTTGTTGGGATTTGAACCACTGCGACCATTATTGTGATCTATTGTGGTATACCCCTGTCTAATTTTGCATTCATACAGATGACGAAACACCATTTAGGGTAACCGTCGTTTGCTGAGGATACAAAGTTGCCTGGTATAATTCTAAGAATGAACTCTACAACTAAATTGGGATTTTCCAGCCAAATTTCAAAAGGACTTACGACTTCATTGTTGAAATATTGTCTTCTATGCACAATTAATACTGGACAGTCACATAATAAATGTTTTGAGGTCTCAATTTCACAGTTACAAAAACGACAGATATCAGTTTGATACCGGCTAATCTTTTTCAAATGATATCTGGCCGGGCAATGTCCTGTGAATAGCCAAATGATTATGTTCAGAGATTTTTTATTTAGTTTTAGTAATTTCTCTGTTATTTTACTATTTGACTTTATAAACAGTTTTGACTGCCTTGCATTTTTCGTTGCAATCCAATTTGACTGTATCATTTGATGTTCCCATTTTTTTTATTTCCAACTGTATTTCACATTTAGAAACGCCACAGAAAGGTTCAGGAACCATGAATTGAACACCTGAACCTTCTCTAGCAAGTGAATCAGCTTTTTCATTACCATCTATTCCAAAATGACCTGGAACCCAGTACAGATTAACCTGGTTCATAGCAGACAACTTTTTCAACAGTCCTATACATTCCCACACCAGTTTGGACTGGCATATGAATGACTTTAGCGCATTCAAAGCCGCTTGACTATCTGAGAATATGCATATTCGTGTATGCCTGTATCCTCGTTTTAGACATACAGATGCACATTCTAAAATAGCATATATTTCTGCAAGGAAAACAGTTGTCCATT
>NW_026917739.1:0-222 GCF_035046485.1 Aedes albopictus
TAATTCAATCCAACTTGGCAGAGGGTCACCAAGAACGCAAAATGAATAAAGTCAATGGGTGAAAGCACTCGTTAATATCTCATAAGGAGCACTGACAAGAATAAAGAAATGGATAAAACACATATGATTGGAAATCATCATACTTTTAAAGCAAATGATTACATGTCCTGAAAATTTCACCTGGTACTGTTGGCAATCTCAGTTCCTCTCAGAGCCTTCTCG
>NW_026917739.1:245-11671 GCF_035046485.1 Aedes albopictus
CTGATGAACCAAATTACATAGTTTAACTTGTGAAAGAAAGCCATGACACAAAGAATGATAAATCAACCTGTACCTGGGTTTTTGATCATCTTTCTATGTCGACAAATGAACGGGCGATTCAGAGGTCACGATGTTTCATTGACTCTCTTTCTATAGATGATATATGTATTTTTGTTGATATGTATTGAATTATGAAAACTATCGTTTCTCTCTGTTTTCGATCATAAATCGCTTGCACCAACATTAGGCACACCGTCACTGTGACTATGATGTCAAAAAAGGAAGACGACAGTTCTGCTCTTGGTTTTGCTATCGATTTTTCTGAAACTTCGATAGAGATGATGAAGGCTCATTTTTCGGGGTAGATCACGGTTTCCCAACCTTTGTTTCGCGACCCCCCGAACTGCTTGCAGGCACGATGCCATTGTACTATGAAAAGCGGGATGACATCAGACTGGGGATCGCGAAAGCCAAGGTTGGGAAGCGTCAGGATAGATCTCTTGCTCGGCTGAAGAGCAGGTAAATCATGTATGGTCGACAAATGCCTATCATAAAGCCTGTGAAATATTCAACGTCATCGAGGGTCGAATGGGCACTGAGTTACTTCAACAAGGAAAATAAACGATAATATTGCTCTTAACTGAAATATTCCCTGGGCTTGGTTTATATCTTCCAGGAAGCATTGATTTTCGTCATATGACCATTGTGCTTTGCAGTGTTGATTGGTTGAACTGAATGTAGATTCAATGGCAAATTTTAAAATCAGATAATTCAATCCTCTGATATAGTGATTCCAATTATACTACGGCATAGTGTAACGGTATGTTGTCGAAATCACTTATGTACCGGGAAAATATAATTCCAAGCTGGTGAGAATATTACCACTGAGGGGGGTTATGAGCCCAGTCAGACCCTTGATGGGACAATAATGTGGGATAGTATATGGGAATACCATTGAAGGTGGTAATAATCTCCGAGGCTTATGAAATCCGACAGGGCGCGTGCATTAGGCTGCGGATCTATGCTAAGGGAGATCAGTAGCATCTGTTTGTTATTAGTAGAACAAAATGCCGTTCTATGAAAACGCAGTGTGAGTGATCTCCTATGGTGCTGTAGTACTATAAATGATCTCATTCTCTGTGAATTCTAACTTTGGCTACCTAGTCACTTAGTAGTAAAATTATCAAGATAGCTTAAGAGCTAAACCTTAAAAGCATACATTTTCTAAATATGACAAGGTTTTGAAGACAAACATGAGATGAGTATCAGATTTTAATCTTTTAATGAGTCATTAGCATAATCGTATGTGAGACATAGGGTCATGTCGAGCAATTGATTCAGTACTACAAATCTACGCGGACAATTTCATTACAAACTATTGGTTTTCGCCAGTCTTATGACGGAAAGGCTCAGCTATGCTGCAAATCCATATATTAGAGTCCGTTCATAAACATATAGATCGAACCCTCATAAAATTTTGTCCATGCAAAACCAAAATTGCATGAAGTTACAACTTTGCTTCTCCTCATGAAGTATATGTGATTTATGAACGAACTCCTAGTTGAATCAAATTAATGGATTTTTATTTCTGGGGCACCCATTGGGTATATCACTTCAATAATACAAATAGGGGTAGGCGGGGCATTATGGACACCCTAAGGTTTTTGCCAACTTTACCTGGCAAGATGTCAAAAAAGTTTAGTTTTTTTGATACATGTATCCTTTTAAAGTCTATTTAGCATCTATTGCATAAGAATGCTCACTAGACCTGTTCACTTTTTTTGACCTACCCGTGTCACATCAAATTATCAATCCACATGCAAAAACAAGGCTCCAGTCCAAAAATGAGCCAAATTGATAAAGATTTAGAGGTGTATCAAATCGATTTTGTGTTTTTTCGAGCATTTTCACGAAAATGTACTTCAATATCAAGAAAATTGCACCAAAAAGGTACCGAAAATACCGTTAAAATATAGTTAGAACAATACTCTACAACTTTGCCGAAGACAATACGGTGTTTAAATTGCATATTTCAAAGTTATTCAACAATTTTCTTTAAAAAATCACCAAAAAATACAATATTTTTACGATTTTTCATGTAAAAGTCATGTAATTTTACATTGTTTTAGGTGACTAATTTTATGAGATATTGCTCCTATGTGTTACGAACATTTCGTCCATACATCATTTTAGTGTAGAAATTCGTTTTCATTGACTAATTATCAAAAGTTTGTCACGTTGATACTAAAAATTGTACAGAGTTGCCAGCATAAAATAAAACAAAGTTACCCATGATTTAAACGTCATTACACTTCTTTGTCTCATCTGCATCAGTTTAAATTTGGTGCAGTTGGTTGAGCATGAGATTGTGGATTAGAAGATTCAAGGTTCGAGTCCTGGAATAGCATTTTTTGCGTCTCGATCCTGCTATAAGTTGATGAAACTACACACTGCATCTCATTGCAATTTGGCATCATAGCATTGTTTCGGAACCGTAGATTGCATAGTAAGAATAAAGTTTCCCTTCATCGTGTAGTTGTGCTGATTTATGGGTGGATAAGTAACAAGTAAGCTCCACCCACAGTTGTCTGTAAAATATTGCATCCAGAAGCAGATCCATCATCGTATTGAATTGTTTTAGCTAAATTAATCATTATCAAACAGATGCTCAATATTTCGCCCAGCTGATCTCGTCGACACGATTTATTGTCAACAAGTATAAACTAAATATCTAGCTAGTCCTGGAATGGGCTTAATTGGCAGGTCCCGATCATTATTCTTTGGGAGATTGCGTGTAAGTCATGGCAGATTCATCATCCTAACTGCTACAATAAAAGAAAAAAAAAGTTTATCATGTATTTGAGCTTGAACCTGGGACCTTCTGATCCGCAAGCTCGAGCCTTACCATCTGCACCATTTCTGATACTTAAATCAAAAGACATTAGAATACGATGGCATGACGTCTTAATCATGGGTAACTTTGTTTTAATTCGTGCTGGTAACTCTGTGCGATTTTTAGTATCAACGTGACATACTTTTGATAATTAGTCAATGAAAACGAATTCCTACACAAAAACGATGTATAAACGAAATGTTCGTTATACAAAGGAGTAATCGCTAATTAATTTAGTCACCTAAAACAATGTAAAATTACACGACTTTAATATGTAAAATCGTAAAAATATCGTGTTTTTTCGTGATTTTTTAACTAAAATTGTTGAATAACTTCGAAATACGCAATTTAAACACCGTAGTGTCTTCGGCAAAGTTGTAGAGTATTGTTTTAACTATATCTTAACGGTATCTCCGGCATCTTTTCGGAGCAATTTTGTGAATTTCTGAGTAAATTTCTGTGAAAACGGCTAAAAAAACACAAAATCGATTTGATACACCTTTAAATCTTCATGAATTTGGCTCAATTTTGGACTGAAGACTTGGTTTTACATGTGGATTGATAATTTGATGTGTCACGGAGAATCGGAGAAAATTAGTTTCAAAGTGAACAGGTCTAATGCTCACGAAGAAAAATGATTTATCCACTTCAAAAAATATTACGAAAAATGTTAGTTTTTCATGACCGTCTTCAAGCATACGGGGCAGAATGGACACCCCCATGGGGCAATATGGACACCATGAGACTTTTACGAAATTCGTACATTATTTACACCTATAAAGTCATTTCATTACAAAACAACTATTATGGATGAATAATACGCCGAAGTAGTTCATTTTTGTTCAGTTAATTTAAATTCAGGCAGTTTTGGATAAAGCTTCGTTTTTGTCGGCATGTACAGCTGTGCCTAGAACAACTATTTTCCACTGCTGTCGTTTTTTTGACCAATTTGTTTCACCCTATGTCTACTATAGTGAACATTTAACCGGAAATGTACTGAAATCGAAGAATTTGGTTGGTTTGTGATTTAGGTCATATTTTTCCCTTGCCGCTTCTTTCAAAAAGGTGAGTGTCCATTTTGCCCCGACAGCAGAAGATATTTTCAAACTTGATTTTTTATATAATAAAGAAGAAAATATAAACATGTTAAGCATGTAGATACAGCAAAACTACTTGCATGTGTTCTAGAAATATCAGGTTTTAATCGACCTGCAATAAATTAATCACTAAATCTTATTTTGGATGGTGCGAAAATTATAATTTTCATGCACAAAAAACGGAGGACGCAACTTTTTCGTGTAAAATCAAGTATAATTTTAATTTCGAATGTTTCTTTCCTGAAACTACGTTTTAGACAAATGGACTATATTCTCCATTAAAAGTTCAAAAAAGTTCGCATATTTCAAAATATTGAGGGTGTCCATTCTGCCCCGGGTGTCCATAATGCCCCGCCTACCCCTACCGCTAATAGTAAATAGTAGTAGTTCATATACCGTGCGAGCACCATATTATAGACAGCTCCATATTCTGAACAGTCGGCTAACGCAAAATAGATTTTCCTTTTATGAAGCATGTATTGAATTGAAAGTTGAGGTGTTAATTTTATTAAGCCCCTCTATTATCCAATCGTTACAAAACATATCGTTTTTGACTGAACTGCGAACGTAGAAAATGTGTTTGTACATAGTAAGTAATACTATGTGTTCAGAATTAGGACAACGGCTTCTTATGCTGTCCATAATTAGGAACACGTCGTCCACAAACAAAAATATGTCAAGATCAGAGACTGGAAGTTATTATGAGATTTAATTTATTTTATACATTTAGCTAGACAACAAACACACTTGATGGTAATGTGAAGCACTATCTCTAGCAACAACAACTTCCATTTATTTTAGTGTTTGTTGTGAGATTCCCTTAACCGTTCAGAATATGGGTACCGCACGGTAACCAATATCTATATAACTTCCTCAATCCTCTTTGGAAGATTTCGTAGATACCGTCAAGGCACCATTCACCGTGGATCTAAGACGATTCGGGGCAAATAAGGGCTGTCATTTGACACTAGTCTTATAAACATTGTTGGCGCCGCTTTTAATTGCGTTCATTATAGGGTAAAATTAAAGCAATATCCACAGAAGTAGAAAATTTTTCGTAAAATTTGGTGATATAGTACAATTAGTAAAAGGTAGTAGGGTCGCCTAATTCCGTGGTAGGTCACCATTCACCGTGGTAGTAGGGACCCATTTACCGTGTGTGAGAAATTTTATTCTACTTTGTTTAAAAATGATCAAAACAACCCAGCCAAAGGAATTTTCTTCGTTTAAATTCATTTCAAGTAATAACTTGCAAGATTTTATTAGAAAAACGATTGTTCAAATTTTCGATTTTTTCTAGATATATGGGACAATATGGGGCACGGTGAATGGAGACCATTGATTTTTAGGGTACCCATTCACCGTGCCTTTTTGTTTCAATTAAAAAGTAAGAGTAATCGTACTTTCTTGTTAAACTTACTTCGGTAATGCAAAATACATACCTAATATGTGAATTTAATTGCTTCTTGGTGGAATAAAAACGTTACTACATTTAGTTTATCGCTTAAATCACCTTAGCGCAGTTTTCGTTTTTGCCTTTCTCGTACACCAAGGTGTACCGAAAGGCTATATGTTCACTCTAAAAATGAAATCTTGATAGAACCCCCGGAAGTCTAAGTCTTATATACCAATCGACTCAGCTCGACGAGTTGAGATGATGTCTGTGTGTGTGTATGTGTGTGTGTATGTATGTATGTGTGTGTGTGTGTGCGTGTGTATGTGTGTATGTGTACAAAAATTTCACCTCACTTTTGGATAGTAAATATCATCCGATTTCAACGCTTTATGTTTCAATCGACGCGGAATATTGTCCCATTGCTTCCTATTGAAAATGGTTTAAATCGGTTCAGCCGTTCCGGAGTTATGGCCATTTAGGTGTTCCGGACCGGTACCCCAGGAAAGGGCCAGATATGAAATTGCAACAAACCCATGCATGCGACCCATCAAACCACGGCATTTTCGATTATCTGATGAACGGTAAGTAGGAAAATAGTCGCAGACTATATCTGAACCGGTAGTGTTCCGAAACCGGTTCCGGGTATCCCGCCGGAAGCGGCCAAATATAAAAGTGAACCAAACACATGCATACGACACATCAAATCGCAGTTTTTTCTATAACCTGATGAAGCATCCTGAAACCAGTTCCTGATGTCCCGCCGGAAGTGGCCTAATTCATACATGCGACACATCAAATCGTAGCCTTTTCGATAACTTGTACGATCAGCAAAAAAAAATAAGCAAAGCCAACATTAGAAACTACTGATAGTGATCCGGAATCGGTTCGAGGTGTCTCGCCGAAAGTGGCCGAATGCAAAAAAAAAAACAAAAATTCGTGACACATCAAATGGCATTTAAAGTATCCTGATGAACGGTTTCAAAGAAACAAATATCTTAGATCATGCTTGGAAGAACTAGTAGTGTCCCGGAATCGGTTCCCGGTGTCCCTCTGGATGTGGTCAAATGTAAAAAAAACTAAAGCGATCTCGTTCAGAAATTCGTAGGTGGTACAGTCCCAGATCGCCGTTATGAGCATTTCCTCCGTCTCATCCGTTACCAAAGCACAGAGATTTGGGGCTGATCACTGACTCTAAGGCAAGATTGATGGCGTCGACGGAAAGATTACGAGTACATATTCGACGAGAAAGGCACTATCACCACTAGGTGGATTAATCTGGGTTTTTCACTATGAATGCAGTGAACGAGCAGAAACCCGCTTCATGTAAACACACTTTAGTGTCAACATGATACTTTTAAATGTTTTTAATGAGCGTTTTGACATGGTAACAATACATTAGTGTTGTATTGGTGAAATTGAAGGGAAATTCTCATATCATTCAATCATAATATGGAAATAATGAAAAAATATTCGAAGGCACACGGTGAATGGCGCCTTGACGGTAGTATGACAGCATTGATTGAAACACGAGAGCTCTTATATCATGTTATTATTCGCATGGTTAATTATTTTATGAACAATTGTTAACAATTTTATAATCAGGCACCCAACTCTTTCTACTACTTTGCTAATAGATAATGCAATATGCATACTTCAATATCAATTATTTGTTTGTTTGCGCCTTTATTTATGACACTATTGAAGCATTCGTGTCGCCGCGAAATAGTTTACAATTTATATTATTCACATTTTTCAATCCACTTTAAAGTATCTAACACTGCTTTTACAATTGTGTATGTAAACTTGTATGTAATATGTTAATTATGTTCAGTATTAATCGTAGTCTGATAAGCCAAGTCCAGTGTTTTTTTTTTCCAAGGAATAGAAAGAGTTGGTGTCTTAATCAATACAATACTTGAAACTGGAAACTCCTTATTTCCCCCTATGGGTTATAGGGAGGGGCGGGACATTCGAGCCTACTCATCAGTGGAAAGGACTTGATATGCTAATCGGTTTAGCATAGGGCAGATACAAGTCTACTGGTAGACGTATCGCCCAGCGAAACAACGCAGATTGGCCACGGCCCGGGGGTGCGTTGATTATAACAGAATAACAGATATTGCTCTTAACTGAAATATTTAGAGCCAGTATCACATAAGCTTTCATATTTAAGCGTAAGCTTCGCGTTGTTTCATTCAAAATGCTGGCAAAAGAGATAAAACAACACCTAAAGCCTTCCGACCTATACACGCTAACTCACACCGACACAGCGGCTGTGTTGGTCGCTCTCAAATCGACCCTCTTTACATGCCGCACATTTCATGTGTTGCATGGGTCGTACTCATTCATGTGTTCGGGTGCATGAAGCCTTACCATGTGTGGAAAACACACATTTTTGGAACGGCTGGAATATGGAATCCGATTCCATGTTTGTTTTTGTTTTTGGGTAATTCAAAAAATCATGTCATTTTCATGATTTTCAGAGATTTTTTCGATCGAACAGCTGAAGCAGATGGAAATGCGACAAAAACATGTCCATTCCCACCTGCTTTCCAGCTATTTGCTGGAAAAAATCCCGAATATCAACTCCATCTTACCAAGTGGCCAACTGTTTGGTCGCGGCTCGGGAGACGTTTGACTGTTCCGTTTCCACTGAGCCGCACAAAAATGTGTATGAGGCCGGGAACACATGGAATGTGTGTGGCGCGCACACATTTTAAATACATTCGGTCATTTGTGCATGTGTTGCAGCGCTCTGTGCGTTGTCAACACAGCCGATGAGCGAGAAAAAAATAGCGTGTAAGAATTTCCTGAGATCTGTTAACCCTCGAGCAGTCGCGTCTTTGACTACCTGCAGCGACGCCGCGCTCACGCTGTGTACCATATGCGTGCATTTTTCATGGTGCATGTACTCAGTACACGACGCGACCGTTCCCGGGTTAAAGATCATAGTGAAAATAGTGTAGGTACCCAACTAACATTTATAGACCACCTCACGGCGAAATTCTATCTCTTTCGCTCTTTCAGAGAGTTTGAAAACAACAGGACCAGTACCTGTCAAATTTGACAGGTGTTGGTCCTGTTGTTTTCTAATTTTCCGTAGGAGCGAAAGAGAGCAATTTCTTAATGACGTCACCGTGCAATGGAGTATTGCGAATGTAAACGTCAACAAAGCGTCCTTAACCTTCACGTACCCGAGCCCCAACATCTCATTTTCAAAATGCTGGCATTTCGTCAATTTTCATCCAACTGTTTTGAAGTCGCCCTCAATCGATCATAAATTAGTGCAAGTTTATAACACCCAAGTGGCCATGCAGTATCCGCAACCATTCCGGAGTTATTCCGGATTGTACTGGGGTCAGGGAGGGTGCCGAAATGGCTAAAAATGATTATTTCGAGTGTTATTGTGTTTGAACCATCGATTATCAGCGGAATTTTCATTGCGAACAATAAAACACAACTGCGATAAGCAGATTTGAATAAGTTGACCCATCCGGATCACCGTGACAGGTTCCGCGGGGGCCTCATTGGGGTCACTTCTGGTTTTCATCCAAAACATGTCGTGCGACATATCAAACTTCATGATTTTGAATGACTAAGTCAGAAAAGATACCCTGAAGTCTGTATCATCTAAAATGGCCACCCCCGAACATCTAGCATAGGTTCCACGGGGTGAAATCGGGGTCATTTCTGATTTGCAACTAAAACATGCCGTGCGACTTATCAAACTTCATGATTTCAAGAGAATGGAGCTGAAAAAAGTTACTGAAGCATGAAGCAACTGATATGGCCGCTCCGGAACACCTGAAACAGGTTCCGCGAGGGCCTCTCAAACACAATAACACACGAAATAATCAATTTTGGTCATTTGGCAAAACAGACGACTCCCCCACCCCCTGACCCCAGTACAATCCAGAATATCTCCGGAATGGTTCCGGATATTACATGACCACTTGAGTGTAATAAACTTTCACCAATTTATGATTGATTAAGGGCGACTTCAAAAAAATCGGATGAAAATTGACGAAATGCCAGCATATTCAAAATGAGTTGTCGAGGGTCGGGTATGTGAAGGTTAATACGGCTTGATGCTGAGTTACTGTGCTGTACATATGGACGGAAGCTTCTATGCAAGCCCTTTACCAATGAATCTGGCGAACTTATTGTCGTCGCGGTTGAAACCCGAAGTTTCCTCACACCCGACAATCGAATTTCCTCAAAATCCATACGTGAAACCTAACGTCGGACGTAGTGCCCTGGACAGCGGACCTGGCCCTCTATCCAGCGCACTGTGCCCGACGTACGTCCGACACACGGTTAAGGAGAAACATCGATTTTCGCGTGTCAAAAATTCCGATTTTCAACTGCACGAACAATAATCAGCTTGTATATATGACTTTATCAAGTCTACCAGCTTACTAGAAATGCCTCTATGCAAGTTTCGATTTGCTTATCAGGCTAACAGGCAAACCTATCATAACCGCGCTTCGGTCACTGGTCAGTGCAAAGCTGAGAAATCGTTTCAAGCCAAGGAAATAGCCATGGTTGCTTTTCTCAACATTGAAGGAGCATTCGATAGCGCATCCTTTAGCTCAATGCGTTGGAGCAATGGAGCAAGGGACTTGGATAAATGCATAAAGTATCAAATGGATAATATCGATGCTTGAAGATCGAGAGATCTCTTCTGTTCTTGAAGGTGCGCAACTATCAGCCAGATTTGTGAAGGGAGTATTATCGCTCTTATTGTGGTGTTTGGTAGTGGACGAATTTCTTAAAACTTATTAACCTTTTCCGAAGCTACGAATAATGCATTGGGGTCGTCGACTCGAAGTCGAGTCAAGTACAAGACACTGAAGACGACCTTACAGTTGAGGTCGAAATACGTATCTGTCAAAGGATGCAAATTCTTAGTGGAATTCAAAGGAACCGTACTTAACCCGATTTTCTTTTTGTTTTTTTATTACCTTTGAAAAATGCGTAATGAATAAAAATTCTTTCTGATGCTAAGTTAATATAGCTCCTGTTTCACTCTACAATTTATTCTTTTACACCGATCTTCTAGCTCTTATCGATTTCTTCCAATTTCGATTTAAATGTGCCGCTTAGTCGAATGTCGAATGTTGTCGGTTGCCCGGAAAATAATTAAGTACAGTAGACGTTCGATAACTGCAACATGTTTACGTTTCACTTAGTGAACGAAATTCGGTAACTGCACCGACTGATAGATATCAACAAGTTGTCAAACGGCAATAAATACCCGTGAACGTGATCCGAGTGTCCATTTGGGCTAACATGGCGCACCATTTTGACGTTTGGCGGTGCGATAACTGCAAATATGTTGCACTTACCGGAATTGGCTTGTTTAGTGAATAAAATATTGCTATTTTCTATAGCCTAAACGAAAGAGCTCATTTTTCTGAGCATAACGTGATTTTATTGGATTCCAATACTTTTGTTTTGATGGTTAAATTAACAAAACAATTTTAATTTTCGTGGATAGAATGACAGTTCAAACGATAAAGTGACAGTTCGACCCGAACAAAAAAAATTCCCCATACAAACTTTAAATGCATTTTAAAAATAGTTCCCGGACTCCAAAAATTATGAAATTTTGGATTTCGAATAATTTTTGGGCGGAGAATCCGATTATGAAAAAATCCGGATACCCCTAAAGAACCCAATTGCAGTTAAAAAGCATTGCAGTTAAACCGTTTGCACCGACCGAACGTCTACTGTGTAGCTATACCTATAGATCTATAGATAGACTATATTCTAGATAGATAGATATAATAGATATAATATAATATAATAATATCTAGATAGAATAGATTCTATAGAATAGAATCTATAGAATCTATAGATTTCTGTGAGATCTCACCATGAATCTGCTAGTACTTACTCGCCATGAAACTCCCCATAGATCTTAGGAAGTTCTCATATATGTAGAGCTGCTTGGTGTGAGGGGGTGTGGCGGAGAGAAAAGGTCTATTGGTAATTGAAGCTCTTTGAAATTGACTATTGAAGTGATCCTAGAACTTTC
>NW_026917740.1:0-11647 GCF_035046485.1 Aedes albopictus
CGATTCTTGTGAAACCTCGTTTCTATTCGCCACGACGTTGTTTCCTGGTAGCTTGCTGTCACGTTTGCCATGCTTCCCATCTTCTACTCGCCTGGTGTCCCTTTGTTCCTCATCCGAGTGCAGCAACGGATGATGTCGACGCTGACATCCACCTATGTCGCATTGCTTGCGAATCTTGCATGGCCTTCTTCCATGTGCGCCGAGACACAGCCGACACAAGCTGAGTTGCTGTATCATCTTCCAACGCTCTTCGACGGCCTTCTTACGGAATTCTGAACAATCTCTCACCCGGTGCTCCGGATCCTTGCAAATCAGGCAAGTTGGATTTGATGAGCGTGACGCACCTCTTACTGCTTCCGCTGCTTGCGATATCGGTGTTGAGTTTTCGGATGTGTGGGTTCCGCAGAAGTTTTTATCTTTGCCGAACCTTTCCTTCGATGACCGCTGCAGCTGTGCTGAATGTTGCTGTCTTGGGTCGTACTGTAACGTTACAAGAGTCGCCGCCCGCACCAATGTCTGCATATACTGAGCAAAAGAGCGAATGTTGACTTCTGCGCAACGCTGCTTGTACAGAGACCAGTCGAGCTTCATCTGTGCCGGAAGCTTCTCTACCAACTCAAATAGTAGCATTGGGTTGTTGAGATGTGCTTCATGCCTTCCAGCTTCCAGATGATCACTGAGATTCTGTACTGCCATACCAAATCCGATGAGCGTATCGAGCCTGTCCTGCTTCGGTGGAGGAACTCCTCGAATCTTCTGCAATAACGCGTGGATCAGTAATTCCGGCCTTCCGTATAGTGTTTCCAGCGTAGCTAGGACATGTGGAACACCCGCTGGCAGAAGCAGCCGACTCCGAACCGAATCTAGTGCATGCCCTTTGAGGCACCGCTGCAACCTCGCCAAATTTTCAGCGTCTGTGAAGCCACACGCCTGAGTGGAATTGGCGTACGCACTAATAAATAGCGGCCAATCCTCCGGATTACCGGAAAACGTTGGTAGCTCCTTCGCCATCACGTGTCTAGCAGCTAATTGCTGCGGGGATGGTCCGCCATATGCCAGGCCAGGATGCTGTGGAGGATGTTCCAGTGGTGGCTGGATTGCAGAACTATATGGTTGCTCCAGTTGTCCTCTCTGCAGCACTGTTTGATCACCCAGTTGTTCTTGTCCGGGCTGAGCAGAAAACGATAGCCGTGGTGGACCTCCAAGTAGGTCAGCCACTGACATTCCACTATTACGATTTGCACTAGTTTGACCGACTTCGTGTAACACAGACGACTGCGCGGCAAAGCGAGAACACGAATTCGCGATTTGTGAAACAACTGCTGGATTGGTCACGGGCACGTTCGTGGAGGTTTGACTGAATGGCACACGTATGTCAACAGAAGGGACGGGGGGAGTCGGTAAACTATGAGACGAGAATTGCTCTAGGTGAGTTTTAAAGCTAGTCCCTGATGGAGCCGGGGGAGGCGGGGGAAGGCCTGTCTTGTTCCTACCAGCTGTCGCTACTATGGTGCTTTCTGTGCGACCGATAATTCCTCCTAACGTTGGCTCGCTTCCTGATTGCCCTAACGAAATACCTGTCATTGCGTCTTCCAAAACTCCCTGATTGCTAGGAGGCCGTTGGTTACTGCCGTGCCTAACTGGTGTAGTTCCGGTCGCTGACGTTGCTTCGTTGCCGGTCGGGTCAATCGGCGGAGCCTGCTCCGTCGAGGATACCATTGTCGAGTTGAATGCTCTCCATTGCCGAACCTTGCTGTTCGAACTCTGCTCGGATGTAACGCTCCTGATGTCGTCGTCCTCGCCCTCCTCTTGTGCGATTATCTCCCGCAGACGGAATGATTCGTTCATCACCGTCTCTTCCATTTGCAGCTCCAATTGTTGAAGTTCCGTCTCCTCTTGCGCCTTCTTCTGCTGCATCAACAATTCTGCCTCCCTATGTTTCCGCTCTTGCTCTCGCCGCTTAAGTTCTAGCCGCTTCACTGCCAGAGCTTTCTGGGCCTCGAGCTTCTCGAGCTCTAAACGCGCCTTGGCCGCTCTGCTGGAGCAGGAAGAACTCACGCTTTTCGTCTTCTTCTCAGCGTTTTTGACGATTGATATTTGCGCCGACGGCCGTTGGCACTCTGGACAAGTGAACACCCGGTCGGGTTCGGCGATACTGTCGTTGACGCCCACGCATTTAAAGTGCCACCAGGATCCGCAGTGGCAGCAGCTAACCATCCGGTCATCGTCAGGTTCTTTGCATGCCTTACAGTGGCCTTTGGCACTTCGTGTACTTTTAGTACTTCTCGGCATCGCTGTAGTACGCAGATGTCGATCCGCTCCGATCTTGAGCGATCTTACAGAATTGTTGGGGGAAACTTTCGGGTTTCTTACGAGCCGTAACACCGGTTTAGTGTTGTAATTCAGGAGGGGCTGTAAGCTATGTATATTCAATTAAATATAGGATGATAATTCAGTATTTACACGACTTACATCGGTATCCCTAGTTCACATGTTACCCCAACAAGCAGAGAAATCGTATTGTGATGAATTATGTGCTGCAAAATCATATAACTATTATAATAAAAAAGTCACATCCATGAAAACATTACTGCTTACAATTCTTTTTAACCTCAATTGAGTATTGAGATACTCCTACACTTCACTTATTGGATGCAAATCATCTAATTTCAAATACAATTTGGATTAGTTTTAAGATCATAAGTTTCAACCTAATTTCTTACTGCAATTAGCGAATAGAGCAGATTAATTTCTTGAGCAAACTACAAGATAAATCAATATAATTGTTTCACTTCTCGCAATAACATCTGCTTCGACATCACACGATTTCAGCATATCATTTTGTTTGACGTCTATCACCTATTCCGTTGCCGATCTGTATGTTCAAAGAGCTGCGATAACCTCGTGTCAAACGAAATCGTTGAACGAGGGGTTTTCGGTTGCAGAGATTGCACCAATAGATTGGCGGTCTCCGCAATAGATACGAACGGACGCACCAAAAGGCAGCAGCAATGGCATTTGCAGTACACAGCAGTCCACCACAGAGAGGTTTTAAAGAGTTTCCTCTCTACGGTCGGTGTTGTGGCTGTAAGAATAGCCGCAGCGGTCACGACAATTGGCACAGTAGAGTCTCCCTAATATTTGTAAGTATAAATGCATCAAAAAAGCAAACTGGCGAGTAAAAGGACAGTTTTGTGCTAGTAGAAAAATAGCAGTCTGGCGGAAGGACAGACTTGCTGAAAATTAAAGCAAACTGGCGAGTGAAAGGACAGTTTTGCTCCTGTTGAAAAGAAGCAGTCTGGCGGAAGGACAGACTTGCTGAAAATTAAAGCAAACTGGCGAGTGAAAGGACAGTTTTGCTCCTGTTGAAAAGAAGCAGTCTGGCGGAAGGACAGACTTGCTGAAAATTAAAGCAAACTGGCGAGTAAAAGAACAGTTTTGCGCTAGTAGAAAAATAGCAGTCTGGCGGAAGGACAGACTTGCTGGAAATTAAAGCAAACTGGCGAGTGAAAGGACAGTTTTGCTCCTGTTGAAAAGAAGCAGTCTGGCGGAAGGACAGACTTGCTGGGAATTGAAGCAAACTGGCGAGTTGTTTTGCTCGTAAAAACATGCGAAATTGAAAACTAGAGAGTAGGGGTGAGAGGGAATGTAGTAATAGAGACAGAGAAGAGAATGATTGAAGCGAAAAATATGCGCCTTCTGATTGGCCGACCCAGTGGAAAGCTAGAATGAACAACAAAAGCGAACATACAAAAAGAGCTGCGCATCGTGGATTCAATTCAGTTGATAGACGATAGTGGATACGAACGGACGCACCAAAAGGCAGCAGCAATGGCATTTGCAGTACACAGCAGTCCACCACAGAGAGGTTTTTAAAGAGTTTCCTCTCTACGGTCGGTGTTGTGGCTGTAAGAATAGCCGCAGCGGTCACGACAGTACCATCAATAAGTTTCCCAAATCGACGGTGGCTTTGTTAAAATTGTTGCTTTTCTCTATAAAGTGTTTTCAGGATTCAGGAACATTTTGATTAACGTCGACGGAAAGTTCATAAGTACAAATTCGACGAGAAAGGCACTATCACCACTAGGTGGATTTATCTGTTTTTTTTTTTTAACATTTTACCCTGGAGTCTTTTTCATAGTCAAGGGGAATAGTTGTGCTAACAAATGCATGGAACCTCCCCCCTTTTGCTGGTAGCCGAAAATACGTGACTTTTTTTTTTAATTTCTTTGAATTCTACATGTTTACAAATTTTATTGTTTTGCTAATCGTTAGAAAATTTCACTGATCCTTGACATGCAATGTATCACTACCCATCATAGTCTGTTAAAGTTTTCATCTCAAAGCTTTTCTAAGGCCTCCAAAGTACTCCGAAGTTTGTGTCACAAATCCAACATTCTAAACGAAATTTAGACACGATGAATGATCACAGATTATAGTTTACGGTACTTAAAAAGCCTCAAAGCACCCCTAGAAAGTACATGGTATTTGAATTGGGTGATCTTGGTTATCCAAACTACTCTGGAATTTATTTTCTTAAATTCTACAACATCTACCATTACTTGTGTTCACTCTGTTCAAGAAATTTTGTCACGGTGATGTCCATTAGACCTCGCAATGTTACGAGCAACTCGATATTGTAGTAGTTGGACATTCCGTGAAATACAAATGACCTCCAATACACTTTGAAGTTTGGGTTACAATATCTACATACTGTACTATGGTTTGATTGTAAAAAAATATTCGTGGAATGTAGTCTATACTGCTGATAGGCTCTCAGTCCTGCACAGCAATAATGCTTTTGATACATTCATGGGATATTCTCTCTCTCTCTCTTCTTGGCGTAACGTCCTCACTGGGACAAAGCCTGCTTCTCAGCTTAGTGTTCTATGAGCACTTCCACAGTTATTAACTGAGAGCTTCCTCTGCCAATGACCATTTTGCATGTGTATATCGTGTGGCAGGCACGAAGATACTCTATGCCCAAGGAAGTCAAGGAAATTTCCTTTACGAAAAGATCCTGGACCGACCGGGAATCGAACCCGTCACCCTAGGCTTTCCAAACTATTCTTGAATTAGGACATTCAAGGTCTACTGGCTCTACTCTTGGTTCTCTTCACTCTATCGGCATAATTCTTTCACGATTGCAATATTACGAGTATCTCTATGTGTTGCTATTTGGGTGTCCCACTGAGATGCAAATGGACCCATTTTTTTTTTGAAGTATGGGTCGCAATACCTGTAAATCTTAGGATATTTTTATTGTGGCTAATGCTCGCGGAATATAATCTGCGCTATTTTTAGACCCTCAGTGTGCAATTTTGATAACTTAGCACCATTTTTTTAGTGATCTTGGTCATCCAAACTCTTCTGGATTCAAGACCGTCAAGCTCTACAAGTTCTACTCTTGTATCTCTTTACTTTATCGGTAAAAATCTTCCACGATTACTTCTGTTATATCTCATGATATTGCGAGAATCTCTTTATGTTGTTATTCATGCGTCTACTAGCATGCACATGTTCTTCAAAGTATTTTGAAGTATGAATCATATAATCTATATCTAATCACGGCAATGTATTCAAATGTACCCAAGAATTCCTCCAACATTCCCAGAATGTCCCTGGGAATTTCTCCATTAATGCTCTGGAAATCACCGCATTTATACCTTGGAAATTCTCACCAGAACTTCTATTTCAGGAATTCACCAAGAAGTTCTCCAGGAATAATGCATGCTTCTCTTCAAGATTCCCGTGGGATTTTACAGGATTTCACTGGGAATTCCTCCAGACGTTTCTCGGAAATTCCACCAAATGTTTCTCGGTAATTTCTCCAGACGTTTCTCGGAAATTCATCCAAAAGTTTCTCGGAAACTACCCAAGAATTTCTCCAGGAGTTCCTCGGAAATGCATCGTATTGCTCTCCAAAATCCCGTGAAATCCTTCACGAGTTTCCTGGGGAGTTTCTCGGAAATATCTTCAGGAGCTATTCAGGAATTCCTCCAGGAGTTTCTCAGGAATTACTCCAGGAACCTTTCAAAAAAAAAAAAAAAATCCTGCAGGAGTTCCTCGGGAATTCCTCCGGGAGTTCTCCTAGGATTCCACGGGAGTTCCACGAGGATTCCTCGGAAGTCCCTCAAGAATTTCTCCTGGAATTCTCTGAAAACTCCTTCGGGTAGGCTCCAGAAATTTCTTTATGGATTCCTACAACATTCCTTCAGTAATTCCTCCATGAATACCTCCAGGAATACCTACAGGACTTTCTTCAGGAATAACGGCTGATTCATCAAGGAATTTATCAAGAGATTCCTTCAGAAATTTCTCCACGGTATCCTCTAGAAATTCTTCCCGGAATTCTTCCAGAAATTCCTACAGAGGTTCTTCTAGAAATTCCACATAGCGATTTCTCCTAAAATTCCCCGAGGGATTCATTTTGGAATTCCTCCAGGAATTGTACAAGAAATTCCACCACGAATTCTTCCAGGGATGCCTCCAGATATTCCTCCAGGATTCAACCAAGAATTCTTCCAGAAATGCCTCCTGAAATTCCTTTAGGGATTTTCCATAGAATCCTTCAGGCATTCATCTTTGAATTTCTCCAGAAATTCCTCCTAAGATTCATCCAGTAATTCCTCAGGGGATTTCTCTGAGAACTCCTGATTCCTTCAATGTTTCCTCCAAGAATTCCTCCGGGATTTCTCATGGGAGTCCTCCAGGAATTCCTCCAGTAATTCCCCTAAGAATTACTCCAGGGATTCCTATAGGGATTCCTCCAGCGATTCTGCAACGGATAAAACCAGAAATTTCTTTAGGAATTCCATCACAAATTTGTTCAGAAATTCCATCTTCCAGTCTTCTCAAGAAATTCATCTAGGGATTCTTCCAAGACTTCCGCTTGGAATTCTTCATGAAATACCTCAACTTATTACTCCAAAGATTCCTCCGTAAATTCTTCACATATCTACAGCTCCAAGAAATTCTCTAGAGATTCCTCTGAGAATTCCACCAGAACTCCTTAATGAATTTCCCCACGAAATCCTTCAGAAATTCTTCCAGGAATTCCTCCAGGGATTTCTTCAGGAATTCCTCAAGCAAGTTCTCCAGGAATTACTCAACGAAATACACCAGAAATTCTTCCAAGAATTATTCCAGGAAATTTCCCAGGGTTTACTCTTGGGAATATACACGAATTCCTTCAATAACTCTAGTTTATAGCATTTTTTAGCTCGGTAAGCTGATGTTCATTTTTGGTGTAGAATCATGCCCGGAGTGACTCGGCTGCATATGACATATCAAATGAACGTTGAAAAAGAAATAGTTTTTCTTATTGAAAAAAAATATTCATATACCGTCAAGGCACCATTCACCGTGGATCTAAGAGGATTCGGGGCAAATAAGGGCTGTCATTTGACACCAGTCTTATGAACATTGTTGGTGCCGCTTTTAATTTCCTTCATTATAGGTTAAAACTAAAGCAATATCCACAGAAGTAGAAAATTTTTCACAAAATTTGGTGATATAGTACAATTAGTAAAGGGTAGTAGGGTCGCCTAATTCCGTGGTAGGTCACCATTCACCGTGGTAGTAAGGACCCATTCACCGTGTATGAGAAATTTTATTCTACTTTGTTTAAAAATGATCAAAACAACCCAGCCAATGGAATTTTCTTCGTTTAAATTCATTTCAAGTAATAACTTGCAAGATTTTATTAGAAAAACGAATATTCAAATTTTCGATTTTTTCTAGATATATGGGACAATATGGGGCACGGTGAATGGAGACCATTGATTTTTAGGGTACCGTAAAATGGGGTAACTTTGATAGTTTTTCAGCGAATTTTCTCAATATTTTTACATGTAACAGCATTTCCCCGAGTTTTATATTTTTAAAACAAGTACTGGGGTATCAGTTATCAATTGCAATCAAAAGATTCGATAATCTGAAATATTTTGGATAACTTTTAGTTTTTCATATAACCGAAAACCAGATTTTCATTTTGGGGTAACTTTGACAATGCCCTAAAAACACATCAAATCTCAAAAAATAATCACAGATTGAAATCTTAGGAGTATGAACATGATGAGCAAAGGCTTGTGGAATATATTAGATGGAATTTTTATATCAAAACATTGATTTTTTACTAAATTCTACATATAAAAATGAGTTGTGGAGTTGTGTTGAGTGCAAAACACAATAAATTTAGCTATCAAAAATCATTATCTTTGTAATAATAAAAGCTTGACGGTACATCAACATATGATTATATGCTATTCATGGTTAGTTTTCTGTTTTTGGGTAGTTTTTTAAATGTTTTATTAACAAATTTTGAACAACACATATTTATCTACATGAAATTACAAGGGCATTGTATACTTTTAGGCGTTTATCAATGTATGGAGATTAATATCCCAATTTACAAAATTGCTTCCATTTCGTAAAAACACACTTCGTTAAGAAATTCAAGGCCAGATTTGGAATCTACTATGATGAATCTATCGGGAATAAGAGTCCATTCATTGAAAAAATAGTTTTAAGGAAGTCTTATGGCAGATTGTTTGAAGGGGTTGATAAATGGCAAAAATGTCAACAATTTTTATTTTTTGTCCAAAAAGTTGTATATAAACTAGATTTTAATGAAAATACGTCTAAGATAAACTTTCGTATTTATAGAATTGATAAACGTTTACCTTTTTCTTAACTGGTTGAAGGAATCATAGTTATAAGATAAATTACATAATGCCTGCCGCACTATCAAAGTTACCCGCATTATCAAAGATACCCCGTTTTACGGTACCCATTTACCGTGCCTTTTTGTTTCAATTAAAAAGTACGAGTAATCATACTTTCTTGTTAAACTTACTTCGGTAATGCAAAATACATCCCTGATATGTGCATTCAATTGCTTCTGGGTGGAATAAAAACGTTATTACATTTAGTTTATCGCTTAAATCACCTTAGCGCAATTTTCGTTTTTTCACTATGAATGCAGTGAACGAACAGAAACCTGCTTCATGTAAACACATTTTAGTGTCAAAATGATACTTTTAAATGTTTCTTATGAGCGTTTTGACATGGTAACAATACATTAGTGTTGTATTGATGAAATTGAAGGGAAATTGTCATATCATTCAATCATAATATGGAAATAATGAAAAAATATTCGAAGGCACACGGTGAATGGTGCCTTGACGGTAATTCTGGAAATTTTGCTAAAATTTAAGGAGATTGTCACTTAAACTAGCCAATATCTTGAAATTCATCAATCCGACGCAAAACCTGCATTCAGAAGATCGAAAGGTATTATATTCAGCATTTAATTTATGGAAAAAGTTTTAAAATTAGTTGAATAAAACGCAAAATATTTGAACTTTAGTAAAGTCCGTATTTAAAAAAAATGGTAGAACTCGATATTGAACTAAAACTCAAACACAATTTGACTTGAACATTTTTGAAGCACGGTTTCGAAATCAGCACTAAATTGTACTTTAAAAAACTTTGGTCGTTGACTGAAGTTTACGACTTTTGTTTTATTTTGTAAATTAGTGTACTCACTACAGGAATTGTTCCGGGAAATACTTAAGGAATTTCGCTCAAAAATATTGCAGGACATCCTCCAGGAATTATTTGAGGAATTTCTCTTGAAATTACTTCATGAATTCTTGGAGGTTTTCCCGAAGGAATTCTTGGAGGAACTCGTGCGGGGATTTCTGTATGGATTTCTGGAGCAATTTTTGGAGGGATTCCCGAGCAGAAGGGCATACCTTTCAAATACCGTGCAAAGAGCAACCTGTGCTCTAATACCTCACGTTGGTATTGCTATATTATTCTACGCAATGTTATGAGAACACCACAATAACAAATGGAGGTATTTCAGCAAAGTTAGGTATTGATGTGCTATTGTTGATTTAGCTGGAAAAATAACTGAATAACAAGATTTGTTATTACATCATGGAGCTATCGAAAAATGTTCAATTTAATAGCAAGACATGTTATTACTTTGTCGTTTCATACCTTCTGGATAACAAATATAGGACTTGAAATTTATGGTATGCATTCATTATTGAAATAAAAAGACTTGTTATTTTTCAGGTGATATTTATACAAAATTATGGTATTCATTTTTGATATTTTGCCTTTTATGTCCACCTAATGAAGGGCATATCGAGATATAACGTTATTTAAGATAAACATCTCGATATGTTATTGTTAGGGACAATGGAAATTCGCGATTTCGCGGAAGCCGCGAAATCCGCGAAATTGGGCTACCACCGCGAAATGTAGGAAACCCCGCGAAATGCCGCGAAATTTTATGAAATTACTAAAATACCCTTCAAATTTCGATCTATATCAAATTTTAAATCATGAATGACTGATAACTTTTTACAGTGTAATGTTCATCACGATTCCGTATCCACACAATAAAAGTTTACGGCTTTTTAAATATGCATTTCTTTCCAGAGTTTTCAACAAATTTGTTATTTTTTCGAAGAAGTGATGATTACGCCTCACTAAATCAAATAAATCATTCATTTGGCATGCAAAATTGCAGTTTTCTTTAACAAAACGGTCAAAAATATGAGGCCGCGAAATCGCCGCGAAATTCACAAAAGTGGCCCGCGAAATTTAAGAAATTTTGCCGCGAATTTCCATTGTCCCTAGTTATTGTGTTGCTATTCTTTTCTGCTCGGGTTCCTGGAAGAATTTCTGGCAGAAGTCTTTGAGAATTTCCTGCAGAATTTATTATGGAGGAATGCTTGGAGGTATTTCTGGATAAATTGCTTTAATAATTTCTGGAGGAATTGCTAGCGAAATTTTTGGAGTAATTTCTAAAGGAATTTGTGAAGAGTTTTTTTTGAGGAAATTCTGAAGAAATCCCTGGAGGCTTTCTTGGAGCAACACCAGTAGGAGTTCCTACAAGAATCCCTGGAGCAATTTTTAAAGGAATTTGTGGAGGAATTTCTATAGGAATTCCATCAGGACTTTTTGGAGTAATTCCTGAAGATAAGGTACACCGGGGCAAGTTGAAACAGGTGGGGCAAGATGAAACGCGAAGTTTTGAAATAGATGTCAATACAATTTGGATTTTTTTTCTTTCGCCAAAAGATTGTTTGAATCAAAAACTATGTGTTGCGGCATTCAAGCTATTCACCATGATTGGATAACATCATGTTAACCCACTGTTTCATCTTGCCCCACCCGTTTCAACTTGCCCCGGTGTACCTTATTCCTAAAGTGATTCCGGGAGTAATTCCTGAAGTAATTCCAGAAGGATTTCCTTAATAAATTTTCGGAAGAACTCCTGGAGTAGCCTAGAGCAATTTCTGAAGGAAAACTTGAGAAATTTCTAGAGAACTATCTGGAGGAATTCCTTGGGGAATTCCTGGAAGTATTTGTGGAGTGATTTCTGGAGTAAATCTTGGAGGAATTCTCGTTGAAATTCTGGATGAATTCTGGGAGAATTTCCTGGGGTATTCTTGAAGAAATTCTCAGAAGAATTCTTTAAGGGATTTCTTAAGAATTTTTTTTTGGAAAACTTTCGAAAGGAATTTCTTTAAGATTTCTAGGAGGACATTCTCAAAGAATTTCTAAGAGGATTCGTGGAGAAATTTTTCAAGGAGTCCCCAGATTAGTAATTTCTGGAGGAATTCGT
>NW_026917741.1:0-11377 GCF_035046485.1 Aedes albopictus
GGGGATTTTTCACTTCAGGTTTTGGAGGTTCGGGCAGTGGTGCGATGTAGTGATCGACGATCGGTTACCGACGGTTAATGGGAAGTTGGTGTATATGCGATCCACGGAGGATAACGAGTTCTGGAGTGCACTGCTGGAGAAGGCTTACGCGAAGCTGTTCGGGTCGTACGAGGCGTTGAGGGGTGGATCAGCTAGTGAAGCGATGGTAGATTTTACCGGGGGTATTGCGGAGTCATACGAGATGAAGGACGTCCCGAAGGATTTGTTCCAGATCATCGAGAAAGGGTTCAGGAGTCACGCAATGTTTGCGTGTAGTTTGGAACCGGATCCATTCAAGCCGGAAGCGGAAACTCCTCAGGGATTGATTCGGGGGCATGCTTATTCGTTGACCATGGCCAAGATGGTGGATATCCAAACGCCAAATGTTAAGGGAAAAATTCCTTTATTGCGGCTAAGGAATCCTTGGGGAAATGCCAACGAGTGGAATGGAGCGTGGAGCGATAAATCTCCGGAATGGAAATATATTCCGGAAGAAACTAAGCGAGAGATCGGGTTGATCTTTGAACTTGACGGAGAGTTCTGGATGTCTTTTCAGGACTTTGTAAAATATTTTGATCGCATTGAAATGTGCAACATGAGCCCGGATTGTCCGATAATTCGACAGAGCGGAAATTATCCCTGGAAACAATCGGCGTTTGAAGGCGAATGGGTTATTGGAAGCACTGCTGGTGGATGCAGAAACTATCCTGATACTTTTTGGCATAACCCGCAGTACGTTGTACACTTGAAAGAACCTGACAAAGACGATACCGAAAAGAAAGCAACGGCCATAATAGCATTACTACAGAAAAATCGAAGATCTAAGCGCAACAAAGGCATGGACTGCCTTACCGTAGGACTTATCATCTACCGCGTAACGGAACGTGATCTCATCCGAAAGCCTCTGCCCAAAGAATTCTTCCTACGGAATGCATCCGTAGCGCGATCAACTTTCGTGAATCTACGAGAGGTGACCTGTCGATTCCGATTGGATCCCGGAACCTACGTTGTGATCCCGTCCACGTTTGAGCCGAATATCGAAGGCGAGTTCATGATCCGGGTATTCTCCGAGTGTCCGGACTGCATGACCGAGAATGAAGACTGCGTTGGAGAGTGTGACCTGGATCCACGGGTAAGATCATCTGTATTTGTCTACATTTTGAACCCTTGATCAATCCTTTTGTGTTCCAAATCCCGTATTGTCCTTGCTGTAGTGCTTTGTATAAATTTATGCACGGGGTAGTCGCTAATCGCTCTGTAATGTATCCTTTGCTGTATGCTAATATTTAAAGGTGGTGCCAGATAGCAACAACAACGATGTGCCAGTAGTAGCTCCCGTAAGTTTAATACCCAAATCCTTGACAGGACTCGACTCGACAGACGATTTACACTGTGACCTGGACAAGTATTCGTTAATCGTTCAATGTCTCCAGATGGCACGATCTAGCAACTGATCACGAACGTCTCCATTCCAGGTCAAAATCCGAAGCCCCGATCCTACAAAACCAGATCCGCAACGGCAAGCCATGGAAAAACTATTTCTGGACGTCGCTGGTGTCGATGGTGAAGTTGACTGGATGGAGCTGAAAATGGTCTTGGATCACTGCTTCCGAGATGACATCGCCATTGCGGCTAAAGGAGTGTCTCGAAGCTACCACGTGGCCCCGGTGGAATCCAAGAAATCTCTAACGCCTCAAGGCGAGGTCGTGTGCTGTGGTCTGCTGGCCATTCTGCAGGATTGGTACGGGAAAATGGCCGGAGGAGACAATCGTCCGGCGGGAAGCACTTCCGCAGATCTGATGGTGGCCAAGGAACGGGCACCCCTCATGACCGGTGAGACGAGTCGTATGTATTCATTTACTAATCCACTAACCTACCACTAAGTACGATAATGTAATGTCTTTTCAACATGAATATCTTAAGATACAGCACATGTGACATTTCTGAAACATTGACAAGTGATGAACAGGTACCTATTAAAAAGATCATCTATATTTAGCAGTTCAGATATCTAAAGGTCTAGGTATGATAGGGTATGATTGGGTTCTATAGCGACGAGACCTTCAGTGTAATTCAAGCTGGTTATTAAAGTATAAGGCAGAGGAGACAGAGATTGCACTATTGGTTTAAACTTCTTGTGGTTCTACTAGTTCTTTTATTTTCAGGCTCTTCTGTCGGATTAAGCTTTACAAAGCTGACAGACTCTCTCGACCAGGCATTTTTGCTTAGCAGACCTGACCATTTCGGGAACCTCTGCAATAGCTTTTAAGGCCAGATTCGGAACTCCGTCCGGATTGGGGGCCTTACCTAAGATAACTAACTTACTTTCAGTCCTGGGCACCTACGGTGGTGCAGAGGACCGAATTGAAAGATTTCCATACTGGGCGATTGCCAGCCTTCGCCTTGACCTGTGGCCAGGTCAAATTTCTATCGACTTGCTTGATTTCGTTGTTGAGGCTGCGTCGCCATGAGCCTCTGGGTCTGCCTCTGCTGCGATGTCCTGCTGGGTTCCAGTCTAACGCTTGTTTGCAGATTTCGGTTCCGCCCCTGCGTAGAGTGTGGCCGACCCACCTCCACTTTCGCTCCCGAATTTCTGTCGCTATCGGCTTTTGATGACATCGACGATGGAGCTCCACGTTGGAGATCCAATTGTGAGGCCACCATGCATGAATTATATACCGCAGGCATCTATTGATGAAGACCTGCAGCCGCTGCGTGTATTCTGCAGATACACACCAGGTTTCACTGGCGTATAGCAGCACAGATTTCACGTTCGAGTTAAAAGGGATGTTGCAATCCCCGCAAGCTCCTCATCGGTGACCCTCTCTTCATCGCCAACCCCAGTCCCCAGCCGTCGTACGAAAGGAGGTCAAGGACTTATATCATGACGTGGAAACAGCCTGTCGATGATTTCCATCATATCTGGCGACTGTTCGGTAGGAACCATTGCACCTCTTACGTCGGTCTTCAGCGATACGTGCAGGTTCGCAGTTGCTTGAGTTGATCACCACGACCACGATCGGGGCAGCAGGGACTAAAGTCCTGGGGCCTGACGCACCCCCCCCCCTTGCGAGTCAGCCGCGTAGTCGCCGGCTAAGAATAGGACTACTAACCCCAATTCAAGGTGTCAAGCGACCCGTGCTGAGGAATGAGTGATCGAGGGGGTGAAAAAGATGCTCGATCTTTAACGGAGCCTGTGGGGTACCTGGGCACCCCCCACAGTAAGCTGTCCCTTACCGCGTTAATGCAGGGCTCTGGCGACACTCTTTCCCGTGCTACTCGTGGGATTTAATCATGAAATCAAATAAAAATCAGAATCTAGGTGGAAATAGTGGTGGGATCAACCCCTTCGCAAGAAGCGGGTTGATGAGATCTCCGACAAGGAGAAGTGAGGAGATAGGCGCTGGGAGTTGCGTACGCAGCTCAAGCGTGGGTGCTCCAGTCCACTTCCCGGCAAGCCAGCCGGTGGAGGTTATGGACGGAGCGTGGTTGTTGAGGGCCGTCAACCGAGGATCCAAAGGACGGTCCGCAATAGAGGTGGCTGAGCAGCAGCTTGGCAAAATCATCGACTTTGCGTTCACTAAGTCGAACATAAGCAAGGACCTGAAAACGGCCTTGCTTCGACTTAGGGCGTCGATCGACGATGCCAAGCAGGAGCACGCGGCACTCGCGGCACTCGCGTTGCTGACTGCTGCAGCAGCGGAGCCTGCAAATGAGAAAGTGCCGAAGTTTACCCAAACGGAGGCCTTCTCCTTCGCAGGAAGTCCGAATAAGGCGGAAGCGACTGCTCGCGACAAACGGGGCAAGCAATCGCAGAAGCGGGCGAGGCAACCGTCAGGCGAGGAGCTGTCTGGCGGTGCCCGCAAGGCCAGGCGAATCATTACCCCGAAAGTCGGTAATAATGCCGGAAGGTCGGACCCCAGCCAGGGTTCCCGGAAAGCTGGGAAGGGTGGGCCTGAAAAGGCTGGCCCGTCCCGGAACGATGGGAACAAGGGGTTGCGACCGCTAGTGGGCCCTCAACAGCCACAGAGTAGGGCGATCCAAGGGGAGGACCCCCCTTGGACGAAGGTAGAGCGGAAGAGGAAGAAGAAGGGGAATCCGCAGGTAGTAGCGCAGGACGCCAAGCCAAGGCGTAGGAGGGCAGGTGCCAAGCGCGAGAAAGGCGACGCTATCGTCATCAAGACGGAACAGTCCAAGTACTCGGACGTCTTGAAGATGATGCGAAGCGAAGCCAAGCTTGAGGGTCTTGGAGCCGACGTACGCAGTATTAGACGTACTCGTACGGGCGAGATGATCCTGGAGCTGAAGCGCCAGAAGGAGCACAAGGGCGCCGCCTATAAGAGGCTGGCAGAAGAGGTCCTTGGTGAGGGTGTGCAGGTGAGGGCTCTGACACATGAGGCGACTCTGAAGGTCAAGGACATCGATGAGATCACCGAAGTGGAAGAGCTCGTCACGGCACTGCGGCAACAGTGCGATGTGCAGGTGGCCGCCGCAGCCGTTAAGCTACGGAAAGGGCCAGCAGGGACACAGATAGCTTTGGTTCAGCTACCTGTGGCGGACGTCAAAAAGTCCGTTAAAGTAGGGAGCATAAAGGTGGGTTGGTGTGTATGTCACCTGACATTCCACGAGCCACCAGAGGTTTGCTTCAGGTGTCTGGAACCAGGACACAAGTCGTGGGACTGCAAAGGCCCCGACAGGCGCAAACTGTGCAGGCGATGCGGCGCTGAAGGCCATAAGGCCCAAAGCTGCACGAGTCCGCCCATCTGCATGATCTGTACCGGGAAATCCTCGAACAACAGACATCCGATGGGTGGCCCAAGGTGCCCGGCCTTCAAGAAAGCCGCAGTGAACAACAAATCACAGTGCAGGTAACGCAGCTGAACCTGAACCACTGTGATGCGGCTCAGCAACTGCTTTGTCAGGCAGTTTCTGAGTGGGAGACGGATATCACCATCATATCGGACCCATACCGAGTACCCGCCGGCAACGGCAACTGGGTCGCGGATGGGACCAGAAAAATGGCGGCGATATGGACGACGGGTAAATACCCCGTTCAGGAGTTGGTGTCTACTACCTATGAGGGCTTCGTGGTCGCCAAAGTAAACGGGGTCTTCTTCTGTAGCTGTTATGCGCCTCCGCGGTGGCCGATCGAGCAGTTCACGCAAATGCTGGACCGCTTAACGACCGTGCTAACAGGGCGAAGGCCGGTGGTAATAGCGGGCGACTTTAATGCCTGGGCCGTGGAATGGGGAAGCCGTTTCACGAACCAGCGGGGTCAGATCCTGCTAGAAACACTGGCCATCTTAGATGTCGACTTGGCTAATGTCGGTACCAAGAGTACCTTTAGTCGAAACGGAGCGGAGTCAATTATTGACGTGACCTTTTGTAGTCCTGGCCTAACAAGTAGTTCGAACTGGAGAGTAGATGATGGCTACACTCACAGCGACCACCTGGCGGTTCGCTACATTATCGACTACAATAACAGCAGACAGCGGATAGAAGAAGAGGCGGCTAGGCCAAGGCCAAGCCCTCGCAGGTGGAAGACATCATACTTCGACGAAGGGGTATTTAGGGAGGCGCTCCGCCGTGAGCGAAACTTAATCGGTTTAGACGGCGACGAGCTGGTAGCGGTGCTCTCACGTGCGTGTGATGCGACCATGCCTAGGCGAGTCCACCCTAGAAATGGGAGGCCACCGGCTTACTGGTGGACCGACGCGATTGCGGACCTGCGCCGCGCCTGCCTACGGGCAAGGCGGCGGATGCAGCGAGCACGATCAGAGGAAGAGCGAAACGAACGGCGGGTGGTGTTCGCCGCTGCAAAAGCCGCGCTTAAGACCGAGATAAGAGCAAGCAAAAAGGCCTGTTTTGAGGGTCTCTGTCAGAGTGCCAATACGAACCCGTGGGGTGACGCCTACAGGATCGTTATGGCCAAGACGAGAGGTGTGATGGCTCCTACAGAGCAATCTCCAGAGATGTTGGAGGGGATCATTGGAGGACTTTTTCCGCGTCATGATCCTAGTCCTTGGCCTCCTTTCGTAGGACAGCCGGGGACTGGGGCTGGCGATGAGGAGAGGGTCACTGATGTGGAACTTGCGGGGATAGCTAAGTCCCTTAGCGTAGGTAAGGCCCCAGGTCCGGACGGAGTTCCGAACCTGGCCTTAAAAGTAGCTATTGCAGAGGCTCCCGAGATGTTCAGGTCTGCTATGCAGAAATGCCTGGACGAGGGAGTTTTCCCAGAAGCTTGGAAGAGGCAGAGCCTGGTACTATTGCCAAAGGCGGGGAAACCACCCGGAGACCCGTCGGCATATAGACCAATATGCTTGATTGACACGGCGGGGAAGGTGCTCGAAAAGATCATCCTCAATAGAATGTTGCGGTTCACCGAGGGCGAAAATGGTCTTTCGAGTAACCAGTACGGCTTCCGGAAGGGGAGGTCCACCGTAGACGCTATCTTGTCGGTTACAAAAACCGCTGAGAAAGCACTCGAGCCTAAGAGGAGGGGAATTCGCTTTTGCGCGGTAGTGACTCTGGATGTAAGGAATGCGTTTAATAGCGCCTGCTGGTCTGCTATTGCTGATGCGCTCTTGCGTCTGGGGATACCGGAGTACCTGTACAAGATTCTCGGAAGTTACTTTCAGAATCGTGTACTAGTCTACGACACGGAGGTGGGTCGGAAGTGCTTTCACATAACCTCAGGAGTCCCGCAAGGTTCCATCCTGGGTCCGGTGTTATGGAATGTCATGTACGACGAGGTGTTGAGGTTAGAGTATCCAGTGGGAGTGGTGATTGTCGGATTTGCCGACGACATTACGCTCGAAGTCTACGGTGAAACGATCGAGGAGGTAAAGTTGACTGCCAACCACTCGATCAAGGTTGTGGAGGCGTGGATGCGGTCCAGGAAACTGGAGCTGGCTCACCACAAGACAGTGGTGACGGTTGTTAACAATCTGAAGTCGGAGCAGCAGACGGAGATCAGTGTAGGAGACTGTACTATCCTGTCAAAGCGCTCCGTCAAACACTTGGGCGTGATGATCGACGATAAGCTTACCTTCGGTAGCCAACGTCGATTATGCCTGTAAAAGAGCCTCCACAGCTATTGCGGCACTGTCCCGGATTATGTCCAATAGCTCTGCGGTGTACGCCAGTAAGCGCAAGCTTCTGGCTAGTGTTGCTACATCCATACTTAGGTGTGGCGGCCCGGCGTGGGGCACCGCGCTAAGTACTGAATGCTACCGACGGAAGCTGGAAAGTACTTACAGGCTTATGTGCCTGAGAGTTGCGAGTGCGTACCGTACCGTGTCACACGACGCTCTCTGCGTCATTACTGGTATGGTGCCTATCAGCATTCTTATCAATGAGGACATGGAGTGCTTCGAAATGCGCGGCACAAGAGGCATACGCAAGACTGTCAGGATGGCCTCTATGGTCAAATGGCAGCGCGCGTGGGACAGTTCCACCAAAGGAAGGTGGACCTATAGGTTGATACCGAGGGTAGATAGTTGGATTAATAGGCGCCATGGGGAAGTCACATTCCACCTGACACAGGTCCTTACAGGTCATGGTTGCTTCCGACAGTATCTACACCGTTTCGGGCATGCGGATTCTCCCGAATGCCCAGTGTGCAATGGTTTAGAGGAAACGGCGGAACACGTTTTGTTCGTGTGCCCGCGTTTTCGCACAATGCGTGACCGCATGCTTGCCACATGCGGGGAGGACACAACTCCGGACAACTTGGTCCAGAGGATGTGTAGGGATGAGTTTGGCTGGAACGCCGTTTCATCGGCTATTACCCACATCGTCTGGGAGCTACAGAGGAGGTGGCGCGTGGACTCGGAGAATGGCTAGTCCAGATGCAGTACAAGAGGTGGTCCAGGGGTTCGGAGTCGGCTTCGTAGGTCATACCGGTGCCCTGCGGTCGAGATCGACCCTTACAACGATTAAGTGGCCGCGGAGAGGAAGTCCCGGTAGTGGTGCTGTCGTGGCGTCGGTCTACTGGGTTGGATCCGAGCCCGCGGTTGGAAAGGGGTCCCTGGCAAGGGTCGGGGTAGGTGAGATCCTGCTGTCTGCAACCTACGGGTGCATCTAATAGGGCCTGAAGGGTAGTGATACCCTTCCTTACGGGCAGGTCAGATCGGGTTGCACGTGGGCATCAGTTCTTGATGTCCGCTCAGCAGAAGGGCGCGGGCGGGGTTGACCCTGCCCGCCTTCCGAGGACAAAGGGAGTGGCGAGGACCACTCGGGAAACTGGCTAAGCGCCAGCATGCTACCGTGATGGACTCTCCAAAGCGAGTCATCGATGTTCGTTGCTGCAGGCTACGCAGCTAACCTTGTGGGTGCGATGTGCACTAGCCCCTCTCTGAAGCAATACCTTCTTGGTGGTTCCGGAGAGACGTAGGGTTTGGCGACCATAGGAATGGTTTAGTGGGTACGAGGAGAGAGTAGTCCTGGATTTTACTTTTGTTGTAGAAGACGGCCTGTCAGACCTACACTACCCTAACCTTCTGTTAGGGTGTCTGTTGAGCAGATTATCCCCCTATGGTTTAGAAGGAAAAAAAAAATCACCACGATCACATCGCATGCACGCAAGAGCATCGCTACCAACTCGTCCCCGATTAGTCCGAATAGGTTTCACTCACGGTGGAGCGCCTCCCTAAATACCTCGTCGTTTAAGTATGATGTCTACGAACCTAAAAGGGTTTGGCCTTGGACCTTCCACCCCTTCATCTACCCACTGCCTGCTATTCATGTAATCGATACTGTAGCAAGCCGCCGGGTGATCACTGTGAGTGTACGCATCGTCGTCTACCTCTTAGTTCGAACTACTTGTTAGGCCAGGACTACAAACACCGAAGTAACGTTGATGATCGACTCCGCTCTTTTTCGGCTAAGGGCACTCTTGCTACCGACATTAGCCAAATCGACATCTAGCATGGCCAGTACCTCGAGTAGAATCCCTGCTAGCCTTTTCAGGCCGTCCCTTCCAAGCTTTCCGGGATGCCTGGCTGGGATCCGACCTGTGAGCATTACAAATGCCGACCTTCGAGGTTAGTATCTTCCTAGCCTTACGGGCACCGCCTGACAGCTCCTCACCTGACGGTTGCCTCACCCGCCTCTGCGAGTGCTTCCCAGACAACCAGTCATCGTATAAGATGTTGCATAAGATCACGTGATCCTGCTTGGCATCGTCCATTAACTTAGGAAGTCGCAACAGGACCGTTTTCAGGTCCATATTTATATTGGACTTCGTGGGGACGCATAGTCGATGGCCTTGTCCAGCTGCTGCTCAGCCACCTTGATCGCGGACAGCCCTTCACGCTTTTGGTTGATGGCCCTCATCAATTACGCTCCGTCCACTATCTCCACCGGCAGGCTAGCCGTGGAATGAATCGGTGCTCCAACGCTGGAGCTGCGTGCACAGCTTCCCGCTCCTGGCTCCTCGCTTCTTCTTAACGGAGACCTTGCAGACCCACTTCTTGCGAAGGGGTCAGCCTCGCTACTGCAACTACCTACTGTTTTATTTTGTTTATTGAGGTCGAGTAGCACGGCAAAAGCGGTCCACCACGTCAGAGCCCTGCATTAATGCGGTAAGGGACGAAATACTGTGGTGGGTGCCCAGGTATCCCACAGGCTCCGTTAACGATCGAGCATCTTTTTCACCCCGTCGATCACACATTCCTCGGCGCGGGTCGCTTGACACCTTGAATTGGGGTTAGTAGTCCTATTCTTAGCCGGCGAGCGGGGGGTTTCGTCAGGTCCTGAGACTGGGGCACTTTGGGCTTTCCGTTGGGTGCTTGCTGTTCGCAGATATCCCGGAACACTCAAGCACTTGAGAGGATTCGTGCAGCCTTGAACCTTACGGCGTTCTTCTCCTCATCACCTATACAGCTTGCTCCTGTCAAGGCATTTATAGTTTCATGACTGTACCAAGGCTACCTGTGTCTATTCTGGGCTTTTCCGTAGCCAAACGACTTCACCTGCACCTCGCACTGTTGCCGCAGTGCTGTGACGAACTGTTGAGCGTCAGTAATCTCGCTCTGCGTCGCCTTCCACACTTCCGAGTACTTTCACTCATCAGTTTTGATGACGAGTGCGTCACTGTTCCCGCACTTGGCACCTGTCCTCCTATTCTTCTTTGGCCTTGCATTCCTACGCTCCTGTACATTCAGTTTCTTCTTCTTCTTCTTCTTCCGCTCCACTATGTTTAAGGGAACGTCCTCCTCTGGCCCGTCCTAACCTGTGGTGGCTGAGAACCTATCAATGGTCGCACTCCCTCTTTCCCTTCGATCCGGGACGGGCCGGCATTTTCAAGCCCAGCCTTCCCGGCATTCCGGGCTTGGATCCAACTTACCGGCATTACTGCTAATGTTCGCGGTTAATAACCTCCACCCCCTCCTCCCTGAAAGAACTCTTAGGGAAATTCATAGCAACATGCGGAGGAGGAATTTCTTGAAGAAATTAAGACTTGAGTAGAAATCTTTACAAGAACTCAGGCAGAATTCATTGGAGAGTTTCCGGAGAATTTCGCACAAGGGCAGTACGGTTCAATGCTTCGTTCGTAACATTTGTGCCTCTAAAGCTGGTCAAAAAAGTGGAATTACATATAATTGGGCATTCTAGTTGTGATTGTATCAATCTAACTAGATTTGTTGAGAACTTCGTCTAAAATCTTCTATTTTTGTTTTTTATCTATATTAACGAGATTTTTAGCCCTAGGCTAGTTCATCTCGGTACCCACGCTTTACTTCCCTTGCGAAGGAAGAGCCCACAGTTTGTGACTTTGTCGGGAGTCCTCGGCGTGATAGTCCTGTGTTCTAACCATCACACCAGGTCCGCTCCACTAAAATCTTCTATTTTCAACTAACTATTAATTATTAATCAGCTATTTGTTCTTTACAAGTCTCTCGCCATTAATTCTCTGCTTTACCTAAAACCTACTTTCAGCCGAAGGCAGCGGCGCCGGTTTCTCCAAAGATGCCTGCCGCTCGATGGTGGCCATGCTCGACGAGGATCAATCCGGCAAGCTGGGCTTCGTTGAGTTCCAAAAGCTACTAACGGAAATCGCCCGCTGGAAAGCGGTGTTCAAACTGTACGATACCGACCGATCCGGTCATCTAAACCCGTTCGAGCTGCGGGCCGCACTTCAGTCCGCTGGCTACCACCTCAACAATAAGATTCTCAACAGCCTGATGCATCGGTACGGATCGCGCGAGGGTGAGATATGGTTCGATGACTTCATTACCTGCGCGGTGAAGATCAAAACCATGATCGGTAAGAATGGGCGCTTTGTTTTCTGTCTAATAGCTACGGGTCGAATTGCAATCACTGATCGACGGTTTTT
>NW_026917742.1:0-76430 GCF_035046485.1 Aedes albopictus
ATTTTGCTCAAATTAGCAATGAATTGATAGTTTGCCACCATTTCCATAACATGCTCACATAAATAAACTTTCTCAGCTGAGTTTTCTTGTAATTCGAGACAGTTTTACTAAATTAACAAATTGATTTATTTCATTCCAAGATGATAATATTCACTATTTTTGAAGCGCATTAATTTTATTATTCTGCAACCCCAATATTCACGGTAAAATTGAATGGGCATTAGCCTACCAACACAATAACAACTAAAATATTACTTTGAAATGACCGCTTCTATTTACGAATGATGTATCGTCCTGAACTTTACGTGCCATCGAAGAAGCTTCTCTGCATCTTGAGCTGTCATAGCTTTTGTTGAAAAAAAAAACAATAACAATCGAGATAGGGAAATTTTTCTACTAGGTTTTAAAACGGTTTTATTGCTACTCTTAAGGGGAAGCTTACCGGGCGGGCCGGTAAAACCCAACTTCGGCGTACGTTTCGATTTTTTAAAAATTAATGAAAAGAGATATCGAAATATAAAACAAATCACGCTGTAGCTGAGATGTTGGGCTTCATTTTCATAAAAAAATATTTGATTTTACTCAAAATTTGAAAAAGTTGGACTCTCGAGAACACCAAAATTTTTGGTAGGAAAACCGCTCCCATGCCGCAATTTTTTGTGTTTGCACAACGATTTCTCCCGTAAAAATGTGTTTCATCATATAACTATGTACGGTCATTTTGCTCAGAAACTAATAACGAGTCGAATGGTATATAAATATTAGGGGGTTTCATACAAAAATCAACATTGAGAGGCATTTGTATGAAAACATTTCCAAAATTATTGCGCGCCACCGCGATCGAACAGCAGCTAACGGTTTCTTGGCCAGCCTGCGGTGGGCACCCGTGCGGATGATGCAACGAAACAAAGCAGCAGATTTGCCTCACTGACGTTGATCCGGTAAAATAGTTGGACACAAATTGATTTCAGAAAAAATATGTAATTGATTGCATGTTGGTTAATGCACGTGCAGTACACGGATGATTTTGTAATAGAAATAATGCATCTAGACAAATAAACAATGGTTACTCAAATATGGTGTTTCAGGAATGGTACTCGTATTTATATTGCAGTACAATATTGAAAAAAAAAATTCTTATTGAGTAGGCTGAGAAAGGAATGCGCGATATTTCTGATGAAGAAAAAACGCGATATCTCGCGTAATTCGTGATAAGGGCCTAAAAGCCATTGGTAACCAAGTGTGTAGCTCGATGCTACCGAGTAGATAAATTAATAAACAAAAATTTAAACGCCAGCTTGATCAAGAGGAGACTGTCCTCTATCTGCCAATAGGTTAAATTTTGATGTTTACCTGCTATTCTGCACAGAAACAACGAGCTACACACATGGTTACCAATAGTTTTTAGGGCGAGATCATAAGTTACACGAGTTATGATGAAAAGTTCAGCTGAGGATCATTTTAGAGAATATAAATAGGATTGAAGAAATCTCGCAGCGGTAAACGCGCGGTTAACCAATATTTAGAAGGACCATGCTGAAAGTACTGGATTCGATTTCCGAACGGTCCAGGATCTTTTTTGTGATTATTTGTGATTTTTTTTGTGATTATTTAGGAATTCTAATGAATATTTGAGCCTGCTGAGCTTATTTGAGAATTCTTGAAGAGTTTAAGAGTATTCCTCGATTTTTTGTGATTATTTAGGAATTCTAATGAATATTTGAGTACACTGAGCTTGCTCGAGAATTCTTGAAGAATTTGAGAATATTCCTCGACTTTTTGTGATTATTTGGGAATACTAATGAATATTTGAGCCTGCTGAGCTTATTCGAGGATTCTTGAAGAATGTTAGGAGTTTTCCTCGATTTTACGGCAGCTGAGAAACTCAGATGAATATTCGAGTTCACTGAGCTTGCTCGAGGATTCTTGAAGAGTTTTAGAGTCTTCCTCAATATTTTGTGATTATTTAGAAACTCTAATGAGTATGTGAGTACACTGAGCTTGCTCGAGAATTCTTGAAGAATTTGAGAACATTCCTCGACTTTTTGTGATTATTTAGGAATACTAATGAATATTTGAGCCTGCTGAGCTTATTCGAGGATTCTTGAAGAATGTTAGGAGTTTTCCTCTATTTTACGACAGCTGAGAAATTCTGATGAATATTTGAGTTCACTGAGCTTGCTCGAGGATTCTTGAAGAGTTTTAGAGTATTCCTCGATTTTTTGTGATTATTTAGGAATTCTAATTAATATTTGAGTACACTGAGCTTGCTCGAGAACTTTTGAAGAATTTGAGAATATTCCTCGACTTTTTGTGATTATTTGGGAATACTTATGAATATTTGAGCCTGCTGAGCTTATTCGAGGATTCTTGAAGAGTTTTAGAGTCTTCCTCGATATTTTGTGATTATTTAGGAACTCTAATGAATATGTGAGTACACTGAGCTTGCTAGAGAATTCTTGAAGAATTTGAGAACCTTCATCGACTTTTTGTGATTATTTAGGAATACTAATGAATATTTGAGCCTGCTGAGCTTATTCAAGGATTCTTGAAGAATGTTAGTAGTTTTCCTCGATTTTGCGACAGCTGAGAAACTCAGATGAATATTTGAGTTCACTGAGCTTGCTCGAGGATTCTTGAAGAGTTTTAGAGTCTTCCTCGATTTTTTGTGATTATTTAGGAATACTAATGAATATTTGAGCCTGCTGAGCTTATTCGAGGATTCTTGAAGAATTTAAGAGTATTCCTCGATTTTTGTGATTATTTAGGAATTCTAATGAATATTTGAGTACACTGAGCTTGCTCGAGAATTCTTGAAGAATTTGAGAATATTCCTCGACTTTTTGTGATTATTTAGGAATACTTATGAATATTTGAGCCTGCTGAGCTTATTCGAGGATTCTTGAAGAGTTTTAGAGTATTCCTCGACTTTTTGTGATTATTTAGGAATTCTAAAGAATATTTGAGCCTGCTGAGCTTATTCAAGGATTCTTGAAGAATGTTAGTGGTTTTCCTCGATTTTACGACAGCTGAGAAACTCAGATGAATATTTGAGTTCACTGAGCTTGCTCGAGGATTCTTGAAGAGTTTTAGAGTGTTTCTCGATATTTTGTGATTATTTAGAAACTCTAATGAATATGTGAGTACACTGAGCTTGCTCGAGAATTCTTGAAGAATTTGAGAACATTCCTCGACTTTTTGTGATTATTTAGGAATACTAATGAATATTTGAGCCTGCTGAGCTTATTCGAGGATTCTTGAAGAATGTTAGTAGTTTTCCACGATTTTACGACAGCTGAGAAATTCTGATGAATATTTGAGTTCTCTGGACTTGCTCGAGGATTCTTGAAGAGTTTTAGAGTCTTCCTCGATATTTTGTGATTATTTAGAAACTCTAATGAATATGTGAGTACACTGAGCTTGCTCGAGAATTCTTGAAGAATTTGAGAACATTCCTCGATTTTTTGTGATTATTTAGGAATACTATTGAATATTTGAGCCTGCTGAGCTTATTCGACGATTCTTGAAGAATGTTAGGAGTTTTTCTCGATTTTACGACAGCTGAGAAATTCTGATGAATATTTGAGTTCACTGAGCTTGCTCGAAGATTCTTGAAGAGTTTTAGAGTATTCATCGATTTTTTGTGATTATTTAGGAATTCTAATGAATATTTGAGTTTACTGAGATTGTTCGAGGATTCTTGAAGAGATTTCCCAAGCAGCACCTGCAACATCATCCAAAATGTGGTTTTCTATGCTTTGGTCTAAAAGAGTTGCAATAAAAGCGCACGCAACTTCCATCTTGTCAGTTGAGTTGCATTTAAACTCCGAATATCGTTAGGTTGCAGCTTTGTTTCATAGGAATCACAAATAACATCGTGTCTGACATCGATTTATGAAGGCGGAGCTTACATATTCCTCACAAGTGACAATACAGTCATCTTGCATTAAATGTGCTATGTAACACACATGAAACATCTTACTCTGGTTTGTTTGTTCAGTTTAGGTTCCAAATGTGTTGCGGAAAACTTGCGCGTCTTTTCATTGTGACAGTTTTCTAACTTGTGACAAAGAAGGTACAATGAAGTAACACGTAACTTCAGTAGCTTTTATGGTGTGTTGAGCAGCAAATCTCTCACAGTGCTTCTGGTGCAGTATGTAAGGTGAGTTGTTAATACTCCTGGTGTCCATGGTTCGAGTCTGGACATATTTTTTCCATTTTTTTATCATTCCCCCTAGCTTAAGTTGCATAACGATTTGGAATCTGCGCTTTTTGCGTTTCAAAGAAGAAGCAATTGGGTTTTGTCATCCTTAATACGAACAGTGAATAAATTGCACTGTCGTTGCTGGTACTGGCTTTGAAACAAGTCGTGTTGCTTGGGTTAGAGTATTCCCCGATATTTTGTGATTATTTAGGAACTCTAATGAATATTAGAGTACACTGAGCTTGCTCGAGAATTCTTGAAGAATTTGAGAATATTCCTCGACTTTTTGTGATTATTTAGGAATACTAATGAATATTTGAGCCTGCTGAGCTTATTCGAGGATTCTTGAAGAATGTTAGTAGTTTTTCTCGATTTTAAGACAGCTGAGAAATTCAGATGAATATTTGAGTTCACTGAGCTTGCTCTAGGATTCTTGAAGAGTTTTAGAGTATTCCTCGATTTTTTGTGATTATTTAAGAATTCTAATGAATATTTGAGTACACTGAGCTTGCTCGAGGATTCTTGAAGAATTTGAGAATAATCCTCGACTTTTTGTGATTATTTAGGAATTCTAAAGAATATTTGAGCCTGCTGAGCTTATTCGAGGATTCTTGAAGAATGTTAGGAGATTTCCTCGATTTTACGACAGCTGAGAAATTCAGATGTATATTTGAGTTCACTGAGCTTGCTCTAGGATTCTTGAAGAGTTTTAGAGTATTCCTCGATTTTTTGTGATTATTTAAGAATTCTAATAAATATTTGAGTACACTGAGCTTGCTCGAGAATTCTTGAAGAATTTGAGAATAATCCTCGACTTTTTGTGATTATTTAGGAATTCTAATGAATATTTGAGTTCACTGAGCTTGCTCGAGGATTCTTGAAGAATTTGAGAATATTCCTCGACTTTTTGTGATTATTTGGGAATACTAATGAATATTTGAGCCTGCTGAGCTTATTCGAGGATTCTTGAAGAATGTTAGGAGTTTTCCTCGATTTTACGACAGCTGAGAAATTCAGATGAATATTTAGTTCACTGAGCTTGCTCGAGGACTCTTGAAGAGTTTTAGAGTATTCCTCGATTTTTTGTGTTTATTTAGGAATTCTAATGAATATTTGAGTTTGCTGAGATTGTTCGAGGATTCTTGAAGAGTTTAAGAGTATTCCTCGATTTTTTGTGATTATTTAGGAATTCTAATGAATATTTGAGTACACTGAGCTTGCTCGAGAATTCTTGAAGAATTTGAGAATATTCCTCGACTTTTTGTGATTATTTAGGAATACTTATGAATATTTGAGCCTGCTGAGCTTATTCGAGGATTCTTGAAGAATGTTAGGAGTTTTCCTCGATTTTACGACAGCTGAGAAATTCAGATGAATATTTAGTTCACTGAGCTTGCTCGAGGATTCTTGAAGAGTTTTAGAGTATTCCTCGATTTTTTGTGATTATTTAGGAATTCTAATGAATATTTGAGTACACTGAGCTTGCTCGAGAATTCTTGAAGAATTTGAGAACATTCCTCGACTTTTTGTGATTATTTAGGAATACAAATGAATATTTGAGCCTGCTGAGCTTATTCGAGGATTCTTGAAGAATGTTAGGAGTTTTCCTCGATTTTACGACAGCTGAGAAATTCTGATGAATATTTGAGTTCACTGAGCTTGCTCGAGGATTCTTGAAGAGTTTTAGAGTCTTCCTCGATATTTTGTGATTATTTAGAAACTCTAATGAATATGTGAGTACACTGAGCTTGCTCGAGAATTCTTGAAGAATTTGAGAACATTCCTCGACTTTTTGTGATTATTTAGGAATTCTAATGAATATTTGAGCCTGCTGAGCTTATTCGAGGATTCTTGAAAAATGTTAGTAGTTTTCCTCGATTTTACGACAGCTGAGAAACTCAGATGAATATTTGAGTTCACTGAGCTTGCTCGAGGATTCTTGAAGAGTTTCAGAGTATTCCTCGATTTTTTGTGATTATTTAGGAATTCTAATGAATATTTGAGTTTACTGAGATTGTTCGAGGATTCTTGAAGAGATTTAGAGTATTCCCCGACATTTTGTGATTATTTAGGAACTCTAATGAATATTTGAGTACACTGAGCTTGCTCGAGAATTCTTGAAGAATTTGAGAACATTCCTCGCCTTTTTGTGATTATTTAGGAATACTAATGAATATTTGAGCCTGCTGAGCTTATTCGAGGATTCTTGAAGAATGTTAGGAGTTTTCCTCGATTTTACGACAGCTGAGAAATTCAGATGAATATTTGAGTACACTGAGCTTGCTCGAGAATTCTTGAAGAATTTGAGAATATTCCTCGACTTTTTGTGATTATTTAGGAATACTAATGAATATTTGAGCCTGCTGAGCTTATTCGAGGATTCTTGAAGAATGTTAGGAGTTTTCCTCGATTTTACGACAGCTGAGAAATTCAGATGAATATTTAGTTCACTGAGCTTGCTCGAGGATTCTTGAAGAGTTTTAGAGTATTCCTCGATTTTTTGTGATTATTTAGGAATTCTAATGAATATTTGAGTACACTGAGCTTGCTCGAGAACTTTTGAAGAATTTGAGAATATTCCTCGACTTTTTGTGATTATTTAGGAATACTAATGAATGTTTGAGCCTGCTGAGCTTATTCGAGGATTCTTGAAGAGTTTTAGAGTCTTCCTCGATATTTTGTGATTATTTAGGAACTCTAATGAATATTTGAGTACACTGAGCTTGCTCGAGAATTCTTGAAGAATTTGAGAATATTCCTCGACTTTTTATGATTATTTAGGAATTCTAATGAATATTTGAGTTCACTGAGCTTGCTCGAGGATTCTTGAAGAGTTTTAGAGTATTCCTCGATTTTTAGTGATTATTTAGGAATTCTAATGAATATTTGAGTTCACTGAGATTGTTCGAGGATTCTTGAAGAGTTTTAAAGTATTCCCCGATATTTTGTGATTATTTAGAAATTCTAATGAATATTTGAGTACACTGAGCTTGCTCGAGAATTCTTGAAGAATTTGAGCATATTCCTCGACTTTTTGTGATTATTTAGGAATTCTAATGAATATTTGAGTACACTGAGCTTGCTCGAGAATTCTTGAAGAATTTGAGAATATTCCTCGACTTTTTGTGATTATTTAGGAATACTAATGAATATTTGAGCCTGCTGAGCTTATTCGAGGATTCTTGAAGAATGTTAGGAGTTTTCCTCGATTTTACGACAGCTGAAAAATTCAGATGAATATTTAGTTCACTGAGCTTGCTCGAGGATTCTTGAAGAGTTTTAGAGTATTCCTCGATATTTTGTGATTATTTAGGAATTCTAATGAATATTTGAGTACACTGAGCTTGCTCGAGAACTTTTGAAGAATTTGAGAATATTCCTCGACTTTTTGTGATTATTTAGGAATACTTATGAATGTTTGAGCCTGCTGAGCTTATTCGAGGATTCTTGAAGAGTTTTAGAGTCTTCCTCGATATTTTGTGATTATTTAGGAACTCTAATGAATATGTGAGTACACTGAGCTTGCTCGAGAATTCTTGAAGAGTTTGAGAACATTCCTCGACTTTTTATGATTATTTAGGAATTCTAATGAATATTCGAGTTCACTGAGCTTGCTCGAGGATTCTTGAAGAGTTTTAGAGTATTCCTCGATTTTTAGTGATTATTTAGGAATTCTAATGAATATTTGAGTACACTGAGCTTGCTCGAGAATTCTTGAAGAATTTGAGAATATTCCTCGACTTTTTGTGATTATTTATGAATAATAATGAATATTTGAGCCTGCTGAGCTTATTCGAGGATTCTTGAAGAGTTTTAGAGTCTTCCTCGACATTTTGTGATTATTTAGGAACTCTAATGAATATGTGAGTACACTGAGCTTGCTCGAGAATTCTTAAAGAATTTGAGAATATTCCTCGACTTTTTGTGATTATTTAGGAATACTAATGAATATTTGAGCCTGCTGAGCTTATTCGAGGATTCTTGAAGAATGTTAGGAGTTTTCCTCGATTTTACGATAATTGAAAAATTCAGATGAATATTTGAGTTTACTGAGCTTGCTCGAGGATTGTTCATAGAATTCAAATATTCACCAGAATTCCCAGGTCATCATAAAAATCAACAAATATTCACAAATTCTTCAAGAACCCTCGAGCACGATGATTGAACTCAATTATTCACCAGGATTCCCAGGTCATCATAAAAATCAACAAATATTTACAAATACTTCAACAAACTCTCGAGCAAGCTCATTGAACTAAAATATTCACCAGAAATCCCAGGTCATCATAAAAATCAATAAAAATTCCCAAATATTTCAACAAACCCTCGGGAAAGCTCATTGAACTTAAATATTCACCAGAAATCTCAGGCCATCATAAAAATCAACAAATATTCACAAGTACTTCAAGAACCCTCGAGCAAGATGATTGAACTCAAATATTCACCAGAATTCCCAGGCAATCATAAAAATCAACGAAAATTCACAAATACTTCAATAAACCCTCAAGCAAGCTCATTGAACTCAAATATTCACCAGAATTCCCAGGTCATCATAAAAATCAACAAATATTTACAAATACTTCAACAAACTCTCGAGCAAGCTCATTCAACTCAAATATTCACCAGAATTCCTAGGTCATCATAAAAATCAACAAAAATTCACAAATACTTCAAGAACCCTCGAGTAAAATCATTCAACTCAACTGTTCACCAAAATTCCCAGGTCATCATAAAAATCAACAAATACTTCAACAAACCCTCGAGCAAGCTCATTCAACTCAAATATTCACCAGAGTTTCCAGATCATCATTAACATCAACAAATATTCACAAATACTTCAAGAACCCTCGAGCAAGCTGATTGAACTCAAATATTCAACAGAATTTCCAGAGGAATTTCCTTTCGGAATTTCCAGAGGAATTTCCTTTCGGAATTTCTTTTAGGAATTTCCTTTCGGAACTTCCTTTACGAATTTCCTTTCAGAATTCCCTTTAGGAATTTCCTTTCGGAATTTCCCTTACGAATTTCCTTTCGGAATTTCCCTTACGGATTTCCTTTAGGAACGTCCTTTAGGAATTTTCTTTAGGAATGTCCTTTAGGAATTTCCTTCAGGAATTTTCTTTAGGAATTTCCTTTAGGAATTTGCTTTAGTAATTACCTTTAGGAATTTCCTTTAGAAATTTCCTTTAGGTATTTTCTTTAGGAATTTCCTTCAGAAATTTTCTTTAGGAATTTTCTTCAGGAATTTTCTTTGGGAGTTTTCTTTAAGGATTTTGTTCAGGAATTTCCTTTAGAAACTTCTTTTGAAGATTTTCTTTTACGAATATTATTTACGAATTTCCTTTCGGAATTTCCCTTACGAATTTCCTTTAGGAATTTCCTTTAGGAGCGACCTTTAGGAATTTTCTTTTGGAATGTCCTTTAGCGATTTCCTTTAGGAATTTCCTTTAGGAATTTCCCTTAGGAATTTCCTTTAGGAATTTTCCTTACGAATTTCCTTTAGTAATTTCTTTCAGGAATTTCCTTTAGGAATTTCCTTTCTGAATTTCCTTTAGGAATTTCCTTTCGGAATTTCCTTTAGGAATTTCCTTTCGGAATTTCCTTTAGGGATTTCCTTTAGGAATTTCCTTCAGGAATTTCCTTTCGGAATTTCCTTCAGGAATTTCCTTTCGGAATTTCCTTTAGGAATTTCCTTTCGGAATTTCCTTTAGGATTTTCCTTAGGAATTTCCTTTAGGAATTTCCTTAGGAATTTCCTTTCGGAATTTCCTTTAGGAATTTCCTTTAAGAATTTCCTTCGGAATTTCCTTTCGGAATTTCCTTTAGGAATTTCCTTTCGGAATTTCCCTTAGAAATTTGCTTTCAGAATTTCCTTTCGGAATTTCCTTTAGGATTCTCCTTTCTGAATTTCCTTTAGGAATTTCCTTTAGGAATTTCCATTAGGAATTTCCTTTCGGAATTTCCTTTAGGAATTTCCTTTCGGAATTTCCTTTACGAATTTCCTTTCGGAATTCCCTTTAGGAATTTCCTTTCGGAATTTCCCTTACGAATTTCCTTTCGGAAGTTCCTTTACGGATTTCCTTTCGGAATTTCCTCTACGAATTTCCTTTAGGAACGTCCTTTAGGAATTTTCTTTAGGAATGTCCTTTAGGAATTTCCTTCATTAATTTTCTTTAGGAATTTCCTTTAGGAATATCATTTAGGAATTTCCTTTAGTAATTTCCTTTAGGATTTTCCTTTAGGAATTTCCTTTAGGAATTTCCTTTAGGAATTTCCTTTAGGAATTTCCTTTAGAAATTTCCTTTAGGTATTTTCTTTAGGAATTTCCTTCAGGAATTTTCTTTAGGAATTTTCTTCAGGAATTTTCTTTGGGAGTTTTCTTTAAGGATTATGTTCAAGAATTTCCTTTAGAAAGTTCATTTGAAGATTTTCTTTTACGAATATTATTTACGAATTTCCTTTCCGAATTTCACTTACGAGTTTCCTTTAGGAATTTCCTTTAGGAGCGACCTTTAGGTATTTTCTTTACTAATGTCCTTTAGGGATTTCCTTTAGGAATTTCCTTTAGGAATTTCCTTTTGGAATTTCCTTTAGGAATTTTCCTTTCGGAATTTTCTGTAGGAATTTCCTTTAGGAATTTTCTTTTGGAATTTCTTTTCGAAATTTCCTTTAGGAATTTTCTTTTGGAATTTCCTTTGGGGATTTCCTTTTGGAACTTCCTTTAGGAATTTCCTTTCGGAACTTCCTTTAGGAATTTCCTTTCGGAACTTCCTTTAGGAATTTCCTTTCGGAACTTCCTTTAGGAATTTCCTTTTGGAATTTCCTTTAGGAATTTCCTTTTGGAATTTCCTTTAGGAATTTCCTTTCGGAATTAGCTACAGGAATTTCTTTTCGGAATTTCTTTAAGGAATTTCCTTTCGGAATTTCCCTTACGAATTTCCTTTCGGAATTCCCTTTAGGAATTTCCTTTCGGAATTTCCCTTACGAATTTCCTTTCGGAATTTCCCTTACGAATTTCCTTTAGGAACGTCCTTAAGGAATTTTCTTTAGGAATGTCCTTTAGGAATTTCCTTCAGAAATTTTCTTTAGGAATTTACTTTCGGAACTTCCTTTAGGAATTTCCTTTCGGAACTTCCTTTAGGAATTTCCTTTTGGAATTTCCTTTACGAATTTCCTTTCGGAATTAGCTACAGGAATTTCCTTTCGGAACTTCCTTTAGGAATTTCCTTTTGGAATTTCCTTTAGGAATTTCCTTTCGGAATTACCTACAGGAATTTCCTTTCGGAATTTCTTTAAGGAATTTCCTTTCGGAATTTCCCTTACGAATTTCCTTTCGGAATTTCCCTTACGAATTTCCTTTAGGAATTTCCTTTCGGAATTTCCTTTTAGGAATTTCCTTTAGGAATTTCCTTTAGGAATTTCCTTTAGAATTTCCTTTAGCAATTTCCTTTAGGAATTTCCTTTAGGAATTTCCTTTAGGAATTTCCTTTAGGAATTTCCTTTAGGAATTTCCTTTCGGAATTTCTTTTCGGAATTTCCTTTAGGAATCTTCTTTCGGAATTTCCTTTCGGAATTTCCTTTAGGAATTTCCTTTCGAAATTTCCTTTAGGAATTTCCTTTAGGAATTTTCTTTCGGAACTCCCTACAGGAATTTATTTTCGGAATTTTCTTTCGGAATTTCCTTTTGGAATTTCCTTTAGAAATTTTCTTTCGGAATTTCCTACAGGAATTTCCTTTCGGAATTTCCTTTAGGAATTTCCTTAGGAATTTCCTTTCGGAATTTTCCTTACGAATTCCCTTTCGGAAATTCCCTTACGAATTTCATTTCGGAATTTCCCTTATGAATTTCCTTTAGGGATTTCCTTTAAGAACGTCCTTTAGGAATTTTCTCTAGGAATGTCCTTTAGGAATTTCAATGTTACCCCGGATTACGGTAGTACGAATTTTTCGGTCGACTATGCTCATACTAATCTAATTTTTTTCTGACTATTGATTACTCAGGATTTCCATAAAAATGTTTCAGTAGGCCATGAATTCCAAGAGAAATTGCGCATTTTTGAAAAATCTTGCAGTACGGAAAACTTGCAGTAATTCCATTGGCAATACCTTCAGAAATTTGATCAATAATTCCTCCAGATGTTTTATTACGAATTTCACCATGCATTCTTTTGAGAATATCTCCAGTAATTCTTTACAAATATCATTCTTAATTCCACCAGAAATCCGTTTGAGAAGCTCCAGAAAATACTTTAAGAATTTCTCCGGGAATTTTTCAAAAAATCCAATCAAACTAAGATTCTTTTCCTTGAGGAATACCCTTAGATTTTTTTGGAGAAATTTCTTCGAAAAATCCTTTAATGAATTCCTTAGAAATTACCGGAAAAAAATCTTTGAAAATTTCTAAAGGAATACCTTTGGAAATTCCTGGAGGAATATCTTTGGAAGTTGCTAGAGGAATGCATTCGGAAATTTTTAAAGGAATCAATTAAAAAACAATTTCAGGAATTTATTTCGAAAATCCTTGAATAATTCCACCGGAAATTCCTTGACAAATTCTTCAGAAATTTTTTGAGGAATTCCTTCATTTCTAAAGCTCCTTGAGAAATCCCATAAAACATTCCTTCGAGAGTTCTTCTACGATTTCCTTTAGAAGATTCTTCGGGAATTCCTTGAGGAATTTCTTTGAAATAGATATAAAATATTCCTTGAGGAACTTCTTCGGAGTTTTCGTGAGAAATTCTTCCGAAAATTCCTTGAGGAATACCTTCAAAAATTCTTGGAGGAATTCATCCGGAAATTTCTGTGAGAATTCCTTCCCAAATTCCTGAAGCAATTCTTTCGAAAATATTGAAAAAATTCCACTAAAAGTCTCATGAGATATCCCTTCTGAAATTCCATAAGGAATTTCTTTAAAATTATTTCAAAACTTCCTTGAAAAAATATTTCGGAAATTCCTGAAGAAATGCTTTTTGTGATTTTTTATTTCCTAGGGGAACTCATTCGGAAATTCTTTGAAGAAGTCCTTTGAAAATGCCTTGATAAGGAAAATTCGGAAATTGTTAAAGGAGTTTGCTTGGAAATTTTTTTGACATATGTCTGAAATGTCTTATGGAATACCTTCAAAAAATTCGTGAGAAATTGGTTGATAAGTTCGTTGAGGAATTTTTTGGTTTTTTTTTATAAATCTTTACGAAATTCCTCAAGGAATTCCAGCGAAAGATCCTTGAGAAGTTTCTTCGGAAATTCCTCAAGAAATTCCTTCAAAAATGTATTGCGGAACTCCTACGAAAACTTGAGAAACTTCTTCAAACATTCCTTCAGAAACACGTTTGGGGATTATTTGAGAAAATCCTAAGGAAATTTTTTGAGGACAACCGTCAAAAATTTTTGAAGGAATTCATTCGGAAATTTTTGGAGGTATTTCAAGGCAAATCGATAAGAAATTTCTTTGGAAATTCCGGGAGGGATTTCTTTGGAAATTCGTAGAGGAATTCCTTCGGAAATTCAGGAGGAAATCCTTTGAAACTTCCAGGAGAAATTCCTTTGAAAATTCCTGGAGGAATTCCTACGGAAATTCCTGGACAAACTCCTCCGGAAACTCATGGAGGAATTCTTCTGGAAAATTCTGGAGGAATTCCCTCGGAAATTCTTGGAGGAATTCCTTCGAGAATTCGTGGAAGATTTCCTGCGGGAATTCCAGGAGGAATTTCTTCAAAAATTACTGGAGTAATTCCTTCGGAAATACCTGGAGAAATTTCATCCTAAAATTTGTGGAGGAATTCCTTCGGAAATTAATGGAGGAATTCCTTCAGAAAATCCTTGAGCGATTCCTTCGCAAAAGTCCTGGAGGAATTCCTTCTGAAATTTATGAAGGAACTCCTTCGGAAATTCGTGATGGAATTTCTGGAGAAATTCTTTCGAAAATTCCTGGTGGAATTCCTTCTGATATTCATGAAAGAATTCCTTCGGAAATTCCGGCAGGAAATCCTTTGAAAATTCCAGGTGAAATTCCTTTGAAAATCCCTAGAGGAATTCCACCAGAAATTACTGCAGGAATCCCCTTCGGAAATTCCAGGAGGAATTCATTCGGAAATTGCTGGAATATTTCCTTCGGAAATTCCTGAAGGAATTCCTTCAGAAATTTATGAAGGAATTCTTTCGGAAATTCTAGGAGGAGTTCCTTCGGAAATTGCAGAAGGAATTTCTTTGAAAATTCCTGGAGGATCTCCTTCGGAAATTCCTCGAGAATTTCCTCCAGAAATTTCTGAAGAAACTCATCAGGAAATTCATGAAGGAATTTCTCAGGAAATTCCTGGAGGAATTCCTTTGAAAATTCGTGGAGGAATTTCTTCAGAAATTCGTAAATGAATTCTTTCGGAAAATTTCTGGTGCTATTCCTTCGGAAATTCATGTAGGAACTCCTTTGGAAAATGCTTTAGGATGTCCTTCGCAAAATTCCTGGAGGAATTCCTTCGGAAATTTGTGGAGGGATTCCGTCAGAAAATTTCTGGAGGAATTCCTTTGGAAATTCATGTAGAAATTCCTTCGGACATTCATGGAGGAATTCCTTCGGAAGTTCCAGAGGAAAAATTCTTTAAAATTCCAAGAGGAATTCCTTTGAAAATTCCTAGAAGAATTTCTTCGGAAATTCTTGGAGGAATTCTTCCGGAAATTCCTCGAGGAATTTCTTCGGAAATTCGTAGAGGAATTCCGTCGGAAAATTTCTGGAGGAATTCCTTCGGAAATTCATGGAGGCATTCCTTTGGAAAATCCTTTTGAAATTCCTTGGCAAAATTCCTGGAGGAATTTGTTCGGCAATTCATGGAGGAATTCCTTCGAAAATTCATGGAGGGTTTTCTTCGGACTTTCATGAAAGAATTCCTTCGGAAATTCCAGGAGGAAATCCTTTGAAAATCCCAAGAGGAATTCCCTTGAAAATTCCTGGAAGAATTCCTTCGGAAATTCCTGGAGGAATTCCTCCGGAAATTCCTAGAGTAATTCCTCCAGAAATTTGTGGAGGATTTTTTCCGAAATTTCCTGGAGGAATTTCTCCGGAAGTTCCTGGAGGATTTCCCTCGGAAATTCCTGGAGGAATTGCCACGGAAATTCCTGGAGGAATTCTCTCGGAAATACATGGAGGAATTCATTCGGAAAATCCTTCGCAAAATTCCAGGTGGAATTACATCGGAAATTCATGGATAAATTCCTTTGGAAATTTCCAAAGGAATTTCTCCAGGAACTTCCGACAGAATTTCTCCTGGAATGTCTGAAGGAATTTCAAAAAAAAAATCCTTCAGGAATTTCCAAAACAGTTTCTCCAGGAATTTCCGAAAGAATTTCCAAAACAGTTTCTCCAGGAATTTCCAATGGAATTCCTCCGGGATTTAAAAAAAAATCTTCCAAGAATTTCCGAAGGAATTCCTCCAGGAATTTCCGAAATAATTGATCCACGAATTTCAGAAGAAATGCATCCAAGAGATTCCGGAGGGATTTCTCCAGGAAATTCCGAAGAAATTCCCCTAAGTATTTCAGAAAGAATTCCTGCAGAAATTTCCAAAGGAATTCCTCCATGAATCTTCAAACGAATTCGTCCAGCAATTTCCGAAGGAATGCCTCCCGGAATTTCCGAAAGAATTCCTCCAGGAATTTTTGAAGGAATTCCTAAAGGAATTTGTAAAGGAATTCCTCCATGAATTTTCGAGGGAATTCCTCTTGGAATTTCCAAAAATAAAATTTTTGGATTTTCCGAAACCTCCAGGAATTTCCGAAGGAATTCGTCCAATAATTTCCGAAGAAATTATTCCAGCAATTTCCGCAGGAATTCCTCCTGGAATTTCCAAAGGAAATCGTCCAGTAATTTCCGAAGGAATTCCTCCAGGAATCATAAAAAGAATTCCTCTAAGAAGTTTAGAATTATTTTTTCCTGGAATGTCCTAAGGAATTCATCCAATGATTTTCTCAGGAATTTCTCTATAGATTTCTGAAAGAATTCTTCCAGAAATTTCCGGAGGTATTCATCCTAGATTTTTCGAGGGAACTTCCCAAGGAATTTCCGAAGGAATTCCTGCAGAAATTTCCGAAGGAATTCCTTCAGGAATTTCCGAACGAATTCCTTCAGGAATTTCCGAAGGAATTCTTCCAGGAATTTGCGAAGGGATTCCTCCAAGAATTTTGGAAGGAATTCCTTCTGGAATTTTTTAAGGAATTCCGCCAGGATTTTTTGAAGGAATTGCTTCAGGAATTTCCGAAGCAATTCATCCCGGAATTTCCGAAAGAATTCCTCCAGGAATCTCCACAGGAATCCGTCCAGCAATTTCCGAAGGAATTCCTCCCGGAATTTCTGAAAGAATTACTCCAGAACTTTCCGAAAGTATTCATCCAAGATTTTTCGAAGGACCTCTCCAAGGAATTTTCGATGGAATTCCTCCAGTAATTTCCGAACGAAGTCCTTCAGGAATTTCCGATGGGATTTCTCCAGAAATTTCCAATGGAATTCGTTCAGCAATTTCCGATGGAATTCCTTCAGGAATTTCCGAAAGAATTCATCTAGGAATTCCTAAAGGAATTTCTCCTGGAATTTCCGAAAGAATTCCTCCAGGAATCTTCACAGGAATCCGTCCAGCAATTTCCGAAGGAATTCCTCCCGGAATTTCTGAAAGAATTCCTCCAGAACTTTCCGAAAGTATTCATCCAAGATTTTTCGAAGGACCTCTCCAAGGAATTTTCGATGGAATTTCCTCCAGTAATTTCCGAACGAAGTCCTTCAGGAATTTCCGATGGGATTTCTCCAGAAATTTCCAAAGGAATTCTTCCAGAATTATGGATGGCATTCCTCCAGAAATTTCCAATGGAATTCGTTCAGCAATTTCCGATGGAATTCCTTCAGGAATTTCCGAAAAAATTCATCTAGGAATTCCTAAAGGAATTTCTCCTGGAATTTCCGAATGAATTCCTCCGGGAATCTCCAAAGGAATTCGTCCAGCAATTTCTGAAGGAATTCCTCCCGAAATTTCTGAAAGAATTCCTTCGGAGTTTCCTGGAATCTCCGAAGGAATTCCTGCAAGAATTTCCAAAAATAATCCAAAAAATACCGAAAAAAATCCTCCACGACTTACCGAAGGAATTCCTTCGGGAAGAATTTCCGAAGGAATTCCTGCATACATTAAAAAATACAAGGATGCAGGAGAATTTTATTTTTACTAGTCAAAAACAGCTCTGATCATCTAAGTTTTTCGGTTAAATTAGAATATAGTTGCTCGGTCAGGGATGGGGGATGGGGGCACGCCCCCTGCCACCCCCCCCCCTCCCCGGCTGCGCCCTTGTTTGCTTTCGTGGATTGATATTTTTTTGAACAATATTGCTTACAAAATAGTAGTCAATGAATAAAACAAGGCCAGGTCTTATTTAAAAAAAAAAATCTTTTTCAAGCTCGATGCATACCTGTGCTTTCGTTTTTGCTATCATTAAATCTCTCTAAAATGAGTTATAGTTTTATAGGGTATAAATTATTCAAATGAACTCGGATCAATTTGCGGTTTTCGGCAATGTTGTTGAAGATAGATTTTCCTATAAACATGGAAAATTTGGTGATGATTCATAACATATACATCGCTACCTAGACTAAAAAACTGAAAACATGTGGTTTCTCCGTATAACTGGATGGATTTTCCCATACAAACTTCCAGCCCGTTGAGCGCCCCCTTAGACTTGTAAACTTGTCCGATTTCGCTCAAAATTTAACAGTAGTTTCTGAGAGTCAACAATAAAATATTTTTGGGGTAAGACTTTAGATTTTAATAGTTTTATGTTTTCCGTATATACTAGGCCTGTCCAGCTTTTCAAAAATGTTCTCTGATTCTCAAGTCCACCCCCATATTTTGATTGGCATCCTAAAAGAAGTAACTGGTCAAAATTTCAGCCAAATCCGTTGAAATTAAGAGGTGCATCAAATCAATTTTGTGTTTTTCGACTATTTTTGAACTTCAAAAAATCATAACTACTCTAAAACATGTCAAAACTCAATTCTTTCGGCAGAAATTGAAAGCTATACTTGCCTGCTATAACTTCTCCGAACAACGTGTGCCAATAAAATTGAAGAAAACATGTGTAATTATAACATTTGTAATCAGAAAAACCTTAAAAAGTTGATTTTTTGATAGATTTCGTTCTGGAACACCCTAATATACTTAATAAGTTGGATTTTTCAAAACGGCATCATATTCTCCAATGTTTTTTGGTTATTTGCTTCTTTGACACCAATGCTGTAGGAGTTGAGTAAAAATTACTAAAATTCGTGAAAGTCAAATGTGGCCTAAAAACTAGAAGTTGCAGCAAACAAGTATAGCTTTCAATTTCTGCCAAAAGAATTAAGTTTTGACATGTTTTAGTGTAGTTATGATTTTTTGAAGTTCAAAAATAGTCGAAAAACACAAAATTGATTTGATGCACCTCTTAATTTTAATGGATTTGGCTGAAATTTTGACCAGTTACTTCTTTTAGGATGCCAATCAAAATATGGGGGTGGACTTGAGAATCAGAGAACATTTTTGAAAAGCTGGACAGGCCTAGTATATACATATACATCGCGTCGGTTTTGTCGGTTTTAGATGTACGGCGGAAATAGGAGTCATATGACAAAGTGGCATGATACCCTATATGTTGAACAATCCCGACAGATGTTTCACATTCATTTTTTATTTCTATATATTACTGAAAGTTAAATCGGATAGAATAATCTTATAAAAATAATCTTCCTCGGTATTTATTCTGTATAAAAATTAAAAAAAATCTCTTATCATAAAAGCCACCAAAATTGTTCAATGAACATTATTAAGATTCTTTCAAGTTTTCCTGCTAGAGTAAGTAATTCAGGCTCCTCTTGAATTTCTCAAAATATTAAGTCAGTAATTCTGACATGTTTTTTTTAGGAATTTTGTCAACAACTCTGCTCTTTGTGTTGTATAAAAAAATCATTTGGGAGTAACGTATGAGGAGTATTTTAATTTATCCTTCCCAAATTATGCCACACGACGGCTGGTCGCGACGATTATGGTCTAACAAATCAGCAAAACTTACAATATACCTTTATAGCACATCACCATCACATGTTCCGGCTTGAAAACTTACTTCGCTATTTCTTAAACATTTTGTGTAGAAAATGTGACACAACGGAAAAAAAACGTTGAAATATGCTATATTGACCAATACAAATTATCCCCTAGTTCTAGCATCTTTATTACATCCGCGAACTATGCATTTGTTCCATGTGAGCATAGCGACAAATCTTTTATATTATTTTACCGTTTCATGTTCTTTCCCATCATCCGCACGGGTGCCCACCGCAGGCTAGCCAAGAAACCGTTAGCTGCTGTTCGATCGCGGTGGCGCGCAATAATTTTGGAAATGTTTTCATACAAATGCCTCTCAATGTAGATTTTTGTATGAAACCCCCTAATATTTATATACCATTCGACTCGTTATTAGTTTCTGAGCAAAATGACCGTACATAGTTATATGATGAAACACATTTTTACGGGAGAAATCGTTGTGCAAACACAAAAAATTGCGGCATGGGAGCGGTTTTCCTACCAAAAATTTTGGTGTTCTCGAGAGTCCAACTTTTTCAAATTTTGAGTAAAATCAAATATTTTTTTATGAAAATGAAGCCCAACATCTCAGCTACAGCGTGATTTGTTTTATATTTCGATATCTCTTTTCGTTAATTTTTAAAAAATCGAAACGTGCGCCGAAGTCGGGTTTTGCCGGCCCGCCCGGTAAGCTTCCCCTTAATGCGGTTTGCAAAACCTCTCCGAGAGTGATCCACTTAGCCGAAAGATGCTCTTAAAAAGGTTATCAAGAGGTTTTGATGTATAAATCAGTTTTATTGCAAGTTTTATAAAATTGGTCATGAAGAGCTCTTGTAGAGCCTAACAAAACTTAAAATGTTACTTGGGTGGTGTCTAGCCCTGCGAGGCAGTCGTAATAAGATAAGCACGGAAAGATAAACAAGAGAATGCAAGCTGACATCAATTGCGACGTCCACAGCGACTTGCGATCGGAAACCCGGTACTGTACGTGGAGCTGCGGATCTGTCAACTCCATCGGGAGCACCCGCATACTTGCCGATATGCTGAAGGACCCCGGGTTCGGATCGTAGCGTTGCCGGAAATGTGTTGGACAGGATCCATGGTACGTAGAGTTAATCATAACATCTACCAGAGTTGCGACAACACATCATCATAGGAGACCTAAACGTTGAGGTTGGCCAGGAGGAGGAATTTAGACCGACGATTGGAAAGTTCAGCGCTCATCAGCTGACGAACGTGAATGGCCTAGGACTCATTGAATTCGCCGCCTTCAAGAACATGGCCGCCATATCTGGTTACACCTGGAGATCGCCACAGCAGACGGAATCGCAAATTGACCATGTTCTGATTGACGGACGTAACTTCTCCGACATTAGCGACGCGATGTACGGACCAATTGTGATGCTTACATCGACTCCCACCACTACCTGGTTATAGTCAAACTGCACCTAAAACTTTCCGAAATCAATAAACTCCGGTACCGGCGCGGCAATCACGACGGTACTATTTTGAGTGACTGAAGAAACCGGACCTTGCCTCAGCATACGACCAGGATCTCGAAGCAGCGTTGCCAGCCTAGTGCACCATCGATCGGGTACGTGGAACGAATGGTTCAGCGAGGAATGCTGAACGATTTTAAGCGCGGACGGTAATGCTGCAGCAAGGAACCCGCCAGAACGTAGAGCGTTACCGACAGAAGCGGAAACAGCAGACACACCTCTTTCGGCAGGAGGAACGCTACATGGATGAAGCAGAGTGCAAGGGAATGTAATGGCTGTGCCGTTCCCTAGAAACACAGAAGATCTACCAGTAGCTCAAGGGCTTCGTGTCGTGAGCCGAGTTCTGCAGGGATAAAGACGGACGAACGTGAGATCATCGAAAGGTGGAAGCAGCGCTTTGATAAGCACTTACGGTTACTGGTTGTATGGGCCCATAAACCCTTACATAATTAATGGACAGCCCCTTAAAAGTGTTGTAGGATATTTGATGGATCATAGTAGGTAACAGAATAGAGTAGGTAGCTAGAAACCATGATTGTCAATTATTGTACCTCGAGACATTGAATAAAGTGGAAGCAAACCCTATAGGAGCTACAGTATATAGATAACTGTCGCAATTACGACAGTGCGTTTCAAGTGAAGCGTTCCAGGACGGTTCACACGGCTCAGGATATCTATAAAATTTTCCTGAATACGCACAGGAAGTTTAGTAACTCTTGAGTAGTTTGGTGGACTTGAATTATACCAATGGTACGTTGTAATGAAATTCCAAGAATTAAATTAAGTCATGTATCACACTATCTCCGTTACGAGTGTTGATTTACAAGACTGGGCTTTGGAAGTGTTCAGATGACCCAAGATATCTAAAGAGGTTTTTTTTTGTCATAGGTATTGACTTGAGCTTCGAAACTCCAGGTAAGCTTCAGTGACTCCAATTGCCCTTGAAAGCCATGGCTTCGTGGCCGGTCGATCCAAGCATATAGTCGCATTGTGAGAGGCTACAAGGACAGATCTGCGGAACAGTTTGTATCAATATATCAAAAAAGGGTACTGTCAGAATCAGCTGAGTACATTTTGAGCTTCAGGATAGTCAGGCCTACCTGGAGTATCCAATTAGTACATCGCAATTGCACTATTAAAGCTCCTATAGGTTCATGAATTATAATAGGGTCATGTAACGCCACCGTTTACCTCAAAATCATCCATAATGTTGAATTCATCTATGATTGGATCCGTTGTTGATCGTCCTTCACGAAAATTAGATTGATATGTACCGAATACTAAATAACACTCCTACAGTGGTCTTCATCTGTCGAACGGAATACATGAAATGATGTCTTACGTTTGGTGAGGATTTCTATTCTTAAGTTGTTGACGCACTTCAGTCTGTGCCCCCTTTTATGAAGAGGGCACATGAGGAGTTGTCACCAGCTTCATCTTCCCATATCTTCAATGGAATATGGAGAAGTATTTCGTACAGCTGCTTACTACCTTGCTTGAAAAGTTTAGCCAGGAGTTTGTGCTTTTCAGCAACCTTGCTGCCCTTCAGTTCCTTGATAGCCTTTTTAATCTCATTTGGCGTAGGAGGCTAGACTGCTAGTCCATGCTCTCTCCAACCGAGGAGCTATCTTAGGAAAAATTATCAGCAAGCTATCATAACGGTAGTTGCACATGACAACAAACGGCGCTGTTTTTACTCCGCACTCCATTGACGGTTTGGAAAAATTTCCACATACCATTCTGATCCAAACTATTTTTCGCCTCAGCAACGACACTCTCCTCATACTGCTTCTTCTTTCTGCGGTAAATTATTTTCTCGGCTGCTCTTGCTGCCTTGTATAGTTCTCTATTCTTGATTCTGTTCATAGCTGAGACCCCAAACATACGGTTTAAGATGAACCACCATTTTCTACTTAGAAATTTAGGTTCCTGTTAAGTTGAATATGGTGGTCCATCTTGTCAGCTTGGATTCATTTGCATGGAAATTGGTCAGTACTTCCTACCAAATTGAGTTATCTAGAATGATTAAAACGAAATGGCATTTCGTGACCTTGACTCTGCGAAGTGTGCAGCAATTTAACCGTAATCATATTCTAGACATTCGGTAGATGCTACGTATCATCCAAGCAAAAACGTATCCAATTCCCGAAAATGAAGAGCCTCGCCAAGTGGCAATGTCAACGAAGTAATTATAGGGGAACTTGTGCTATTTTCGGTAGCTCTGTTCTCTTTATCGTATGGTGGTTTTCTGAAGCCTGATGAACTCAAAGTCTGAAACTTCCAACCAAACAGAGAACAAAACTGCCGAAAACACTCAAGCCACCCTATTTCATCCCGCCCGAAAAGTCAAACATACGTATCACATCGCTATGGCGTATGATGTCGTGTGACGGCATTCGTTCGACCGAATCGAGCTCGGAGCAAAAAAATAAAACGATTCAGTAAGAGACAAAAAAAAAACAAATCGCGTTTCGCGTTTTTCGAAACTGGATGTTGGTTGTTATTTAGCGAGATGAAATGACTTAACGTTTTGCCGGCCGGTCATTCGTACCCGGTTGTGTGATATTAGTAACTTAGTTTACGATCGTTTTGTCGGTTGTTGCGTTTGCGTGCTACCAAACTGAATGATCTCATCGTACAGGGCGCCGGCTGTTTGATTTGAATACTCTTTATAACAGCGTACAGGTGTGGTGTCAAACACACTCAGCTGATTTATATGATTATGAATGAACAGCACTTCAAAAAATCGATAAACCTATGTGTGGTAAATCTGGTTTACTTTACTTGCTGCAACAAATTTGATATAATAAAACTAGTGAAACTAGTGATTCCTCTCCATCTGGTCATTAACAGACCCTACTTTAGTCAGTGTTCGTTTCCAACATCAGACAACCACATCCATTTCATCCATTTCAATGCGTAATAACAGTCGACCGACGACACCCACTACCAGAATCATCATCGGATATAAATAACGCTCCATCCAAACCGTATTTGTTTACCCTTACTGACCCGATGCGCCAGCCGGAGCTGGAGCCGCCAACAATCATTTCAAATGAGCCATTGAGCGTATTATAGGCTTTTTCTCTCCCGATGGAAAGATCTCTCTCTGCTTCTGAGGCCTACCGTAATGAGGTGTGAAATAAAATAAAGGTTTAAGGATTTTTTTAGAATTCACAAAATAAATAATAGTGAACACGTTTCACTTCAGTTTGATTCAACCAGAATTTCAAATTGAATTGGCTTCTGTTGCGGTGTTTAAATAATTCCATATTGGAAATCTGCACGTCAAACTAAACCAAAATTCATATTTATACATGAATTTCGATGTCCGGGAACCTATTTTAAAATCAATTCGAAGTTTGAATCTAGCATATAAGGGTCGTGAATGCAAATCTCACCTGAGCTGTGGATTTTTTTTTCTAATATCACAAATAATTTACCCATTTATGCATAGGTAGGTATGAACATTCAGTTGTTTTAAAATTATAAGAATTTAGCAGTTTTGAAAAGTTTCCAATCTACTGTAATGGGCTAAGCGAATTTCTTAAGGAGCGAAGGTGTGAGGATGAAGTGAAAAGGTTTTCGAATTCTGCATTTCAGGGAACACTTTATTACAATTTATTTTTGTTAATGACATAAGGTTGAAGGATTCGTAATGAATTTATATAATGACGATGATTGCCTGCTTCTTGCGGGTCTTCTTGAGCATCAAAAGATAATGTACGTTATATACGGAGTAAACGTGAGCTTACCTTGACCTGTGTACATTCAATCGATGTCAGGATAAATTATCGATGCATTCGCATAAAATTTTCTTGCAAAAAATCTTCCAAATTATTTTAAATCTGCTAAAATTTAAACTATAATTTCTTCTCTGATCATATCACTACCAACATGACACTTTTTGTTGGAACGCACACACTCTTAACAAATCCTCTCCTCAACAAATTTCAGTCCGGTGTAGATAATGTGACACAATTCATGTTCATCATCTTTCAGACATTATCGCCGTTAATGGATTTGTTGTCATTTTAAGATCCCGCACTTTCCTGAAAGTGAGTATCTAAGGGGTGATACACAAATTATGTCACGCAAAAATCGACCTTTTTTAATGCCCCCTATGTCACACTTTTTGTATGGGGCCTCAATAGTTTTTGTATGGATTGTCACGTTCAGCAAAACCCCCCTCCCCCCTAGGAGCGTGACGTAATTTGTGTACGGCCCCTAAATAGTAAAAATATGGAACTCAAGATTACAATTCTTCTTCAAAATAAAAACGTATAATGAAACGAAGCACGTGTTATTGTGTCACACACACACACACACACTGTCAAACAGTTCTGGAAATAAATAGCTGTTCAATGATTGATTCGAAAAATATCATGAAGAAGAAGTTTAAAATATACTGCTGACTTCTTCAACCTTATGGCTAGTTTCCACTTGATAAGTACTGTGTAAAAGGATAGGACAAGTAATGCTCACGTAAAACTTTTGCAATCAAAATTACTTAGGCGTTCGCAGTTGATAAGTAATTCACAGCCAGAAAGATTTGCCAACAGGTGGCACTGTCATGCGATGCTGTCAGTCATGTTGTTGATTTTCCGTACGGAATAATATGTCGATGTATTATTCCGTGAGTAAAAGGGACATTTCTCTTTCTTTGTGTTTCTCCTTTCGCGCCTGCGCGTTCACAGTGTGCATTAGTATTTAGCCGTGTCGCTCTATAATGTGTGCTCCGTCGTCCCTCAGCATGGCTGCATCTGAACACGAGATTGAATTTCTTGAGGTTGAATAATTTGCCGTTACGTAGTTTAAAAATTTATAAAGACACCCCAAAACTGAATTGTTTATATAAAGATCGACTATTGAAAAAAGTAAATAGCATTTGAGTTTAGCTGATGAGGACTGAGGAGACAATGATTCTAAAAACTGTTGCATCATAATCATTTCATTTCGTTTGTTGAATAAAATGTTCTATGGTGCAAGGGAACCATGAGAAGTAAAGACTGTATTCGATGAAATTTGGACACAAAATCAAATATTTTTTTGATCAGGAATAATATATAATGTGTAGCTAATACCATAACAATGACAACAAATTCAGTTTGGTATTGGCGCAGATATTGTTAATATCATAAAATAAGATTTTAGCAAATTTTTCCATCCGTTTTAAAAATTGTAAAGGCTATAATTTTGATGTAACTCGTCAAGACGTCTGAAAATTTGACTCGAAGTTCTTAACAGAGTATCAATAAACTGGTAAAAAAAAATCTTAAAATCGGTTCAATACGTTTTTCTAGTATTCAAAACTCAAATCGCTTCAAGGCATATTTTAGGTACATTTTAACCATTTTATTCCGTGTGTACTATTTTGTTTGTACAACTGTCATGACTGTTCCGATTTTTATTAGCATTTGAAACTGTAAAACCATTATAAAAACTGTTCTTAGCCAAACTGCTTGAAAACTTTTCAAGTTATAACTGTGTGAATGTCACGATACAAAAAAAAAAAAACATTTTTGCTTATTGTGACTTTGTGCCACATATACGACGGCTATAACTTTATTACGGCTAGATTTCTACATGTATACTTTTCATACAGAACAGTTTTGATTGAAATCGGTTCAATATTTTTGAATCTAGAGCAAGATCTAGAGCTATAACGGCGAAGAAGTGATATTTTTTAAAACGTTCGTTTGCTCAAACTTCTCAAATGGCAAAATTCTTGTTTCAACGATATCTCCACCAATATTCAAACGATTTTGATGAAATTTGTATAGTATTAGCTTAACGTAATACACTATTCCTGGTAAATGGTCATTTACCATTTTATTATGAAATCTTTCTGAATTCCAGGAATTCGTTCCGAGATCCCTACGAGAATTGCTCTGGGATTCCCTCAGAATTTCTGCTTGGGATTCCTCCAAAAATTCCATCCTAGATCTCTCTCGAAATTGATTCAGGATTGCTCCAGGAGTTCTTTCTGGGATACCTAAGGGAGTTCCCTCAGATATTATTCCAGCAATTTGTTTAGGATTTGTTCAAAACTTCCAGGAGTTCTCTCCAGGATTACTCCTGTAACTCCATACGGGATTCCTTCAGAGATTCCTTCATGGAATTCTGTAGAAATTCCTTCCAAGATTCCTCCAGAAGATTCCTATGAAATTATTGTAGAAGTTCTTTCAGGGATTCTTTCACGAGTTTTTTTTTATGATTTCTCCAGAACCTTTTGGAATGTCTTCAGATTTTTATCTGGGAAGAAACTATTGAAAAAAACTCTGAAATCGCTCGTGTAGATATTCCCTGCAAAACTGCTGGAGATATTCCTTAAGAAGCTGTTGGAGGAATTTTATAAGGAACTCAAGAGCAAGTCTTGGAGTACTTCCATAAAGAATTAAAAAAACTTCTGGAGTATTTCCATGAGCAAAATTTAAGAAACTTCCAGAATGAATTCCAGAATATGTAATCTGCAAGGAATCCCAGTAGAAGTTCTTGGAGGAATCCCGGATGGATATCCTGGATAAATTATTGGACAAATCTTAGAAGGAACTCCTGGAAGAACCTTGACTTATTTTCCAAAAGTCTGGAAGTTCTGAAGAAATTCCGGAAAGAACTTTTGAAAAATTCCCGGTAGATACCCCGGGTAAAATTTCTGGAGAGGTCCCCCCTGGTGTAATCTTAGAAGAAAATCCTGGAGAAAAACCAGAAGAAACTATGAGAGGAACCCATAAATTTACTCCTAGAGGAAACCTAGAAGGAGTTCCTGGAGGAATCCCGGAAGAAGCTAGAGGAATTACAAAAGAAATTCTTTGAGGATTCACATGAGAAACGTCCAGAGAAAACCTAGATGAATCTCAAAAAGTTGTATGTAGAAATCCTGGAAGAATCACTGAAAGAACTCCAGGACGAATCTAAGAATGAATTCCTATAGAAATCCTAGAAGGAACTCCTGAAATGATCCCGGAAGGAATTCCTGCGGCAATCTCCGAATAAATATCTGAGTGAACCCCGGATAAAAAATACTAATACTTACTTAAGAAATCCCGGATGAAATTATTGTAGAATAGTTCGAAAAAACTCCTGGTAGAATCTTAGAAAACACCTCTGGAGAAAACCCTGAAGGAACTCCTAGAAGATCCCAAAATAAAAAAAAAACAAAATAAATAAATCCTGAATTAGAAGGAACTCACGGAGGGATTTTTTGTAGAACTTCTAATAAAAATCTCAGAGACATTTTATAAGAATCCCCTGCGAACTTCTGGTGAATTTTTTCGGTGGAACGTCTGGAAGAATTTCAAGAGGACTTTCTGTGAAACCCCAAAGAAAAACCTTCGTACGGAATGCCAAAAGATTCATCACAAAGAATCTTTCGTGGATCTTCATTAAATTCCCCGTGAAGCTTTGTCCTACCTCGTATTTCATCTAAAACTCCACTTAGAGGCGAATGAACCCGTTGGTTTAAAACCTCTTTAATAAACAAAAAAAAAATCTAAAACTCCACAAGGTAACCGTCAGAGTCCCAGCCGAATTCCTCCCACCGTAGTCCGAACTCCAATATTGCAGAATTTATAATTAGTATCCAACCATAGTTCTCGCTGTAATACCATTAAAAGTTTTTTTTTTTAATTTCTCTTTATTTGTGAATTTTAACTTAGGCTAATTCTTCACACACCCATTAAAAGTTCCCTCAGAATCCCAGCGTCTCTCATTAGCATTTCCCTTGGAACTCCGTTGCACGGTGTCAAAATTTCGATTATTATCGAACTTCCATGTACCTCGGATCATTCTTCACAGAAAGTCAGCATTTTGGCTATACTTTATAATTGGAAAGTTTTAAAATATTCAATTGGGGAAATTTTGATTTATCTAAGTTTTTGGCTATTTTCCATACTAAAATTAATTAAATACTGATTTTAACCAAAAAAACGTCCCATACAAAATGTATGGGAAAATTTTCACCGATAAAATATTTTCTCGTCTTCCGATTATGAATATATAGCCCAAATACTAACAATTTCCGAAGAAAAATCCGAGGTACATGAAAGTTCGATAATAATCGAGATTTCGACACCGTGGCGTTGAAATCTCACTATCTGGATTTTCCCCATACGCGCGTAAAAATTAAATTTAAAATTCAATCACACTTCCTGAGGAAACGAACAAAATTTCTCTAAGTCCAAATCGTAAACAACAAGGCCACGAAACGCCACACGAACAACGAACAATTTATCTAGCAACCGCCGTATGCAGTGCCCTTTTCTTCACATCCTTCTTACAGCATCGTTTCGTAAAAATGCTGTCGGTTAAACAAATGTCAAAATTACTTACGGAAAAAGGAGGAATTTTACTTGAGCGCTCTACTTGGGAACTGGAAACTTAGGGTAAGAAATCAAACTTTGAACTAGTCAAATTGTAATCTTAATTTGAACCATTTCAAAATTCATTAAAACGACGTACTTTTCAGGCAAATTTTGTCCCGAAAAAGATGTTACACAGCTTTCCGTAATATAACCTGATAACATGGACTTTAAAAGCATTGAAAAAAGCGTTTTTGTCATGGAAAACAGGCAATTGAAAAATCACTGTGATTTCACCCATTTCCCCCAAGAGAAAGCACATTTTCGGTGCACTCGTACAGCTCATGCATTTTATCACATGCAATATGTAAACACGTCAAATGAAAGCTTATTTATCGTAGAATCGATCAACCGAATAATATTCCGCATTATTTGTCATAAAATTATCAAATTAGAGTGATTCTTACTTGGAGAATGTTATCTTAAGTTGAACCATTTGTAATCTAAATTTGAACTAGTAAACGGGGGTGAGCTTCTAGTGTTCGCCTGTAGATTGCGCTAGTGGTGGCTTTGTTTACTCTTGGGGGATGAAAAAATCCAAATTTAGGTTCCAAATTCCTAAAGAATTTCGAACATTTCGAGTTGAGATTCCACTGCCTGATGAAAAATAGGTATGAGAATTAGCAGATTCATGTGATTTTTCATTGTTTACCATGGAATTGGCTGTTTTGTGAGTTGCTCGAGCTGCTGCCGCCAGTAGTTCAAATTAAGATTAAAATTGGTTCAAATTATGATTACGATGGTTCAAATTAAGATTAAAATCATTGTTGATGAAAAATCAAATATTTCAATGAAATTCGGTGCAAATACAAACTATTTACCATTTAACAGAACGCTTATACCCGTGGCTTTCATGTTCATACGATTTTGCCGTAGTAAATTATTTCCATGTGGGAGAAAAAATCTCTTAAAATTTGCACTGCTTCAGAAAGCCGCAATTTGGTTCAAATTTTGATTACCTACCCTACCATTAAGTAGAAGTATGTCAGTCAGAAGAACGTTAGATCGAAGTTCATTAGGCCAAAAATGTCATCAGTCCGATTGAGTTTAAAGCCAATCTAGTGTAATGGTATGAATGTATCATATGCATAAACCTCATAAGAACTGCCAATTTTTAAAAGAAGAAAACATCCTTGATGGAAAAGTTAATACTGTGCACGCCAATCAAATATAAAAAGGTACAACTTGAACGAACTACCTCTTATGAAAATTTGAATACAATCCCAGTTTGACCGTTAATAAAACCCAATACTCTAAAGAGTAGCTCACTTCTAAATGAAAATCTATTATGGGACAGCCAGTACTTTAAGAAACTAGTACATCCCGAAACAACTACGTGATAAAAAAGAAGAGAAAATCTAAGATGGAATGAGGGCAGTTGATCATATTATTTCTGTTACGGTATAACATCAATATCATAAAATAATCTGTGTGAAAAAAGGAAAAAATATAAAAGAATATGGTACATCTAGTTTAGCAGGCATCAAACTGTCACTGAAATTGGTAAACAAAAAAGATCTGATCTAAGCAGTAGTAAAATTTTAGTAAAGACCACAGAAACAAAGATTGGCAGCTGGGACATGCACAAAACTTGCAGCCGACAATCTACTTACTCAATTAGTCATAAAATGATTAAAAACTTCGGAATAACACATCCACCTACCACATATCAAACTCCGATTTAATTGAGGCTAGATCAAGGTTTACAAAGTTTCATAACAAGCTCGAATTTTTCTAAAACCGTGTAACCGATAAAGTGAAAACATAGCCTAGGGTGTCCTGAAAAACTTTGTCGAAGACTGCGAAGTGATCTGATGCTTATGAAAAAAGTTATAGTGTTGGCATTGCTTGCCGAAGCAGCGTGGTTTTGTTGCTATTGTTGTTTCTTTATATGTTAAAACATAAACACATGCATGCGGTTCGTTGGTTATAACTATTTTCACAAGTATCGGATCGCTTTGCGGTCTTCGACACAGTATTTCAGAACATCCTAGGCTATCATTTTACAGTATCGGCTAAAAAGTTTCAGACAAACTTTTTCAACTTATGACAAGAATGCAAAAAAGTATGTTTCCCATACAAAATCCCATATAAGTTTCAATTGCAATGCGCAAAGTGTAGCCGCAATCGAACGAGCTCAAATCTTGCACAGATACTCAGGACCCGAATCGGAACCAAAAAAGCTTTGATCTGAGAAAACGGTTCCGATGACCCACGCTAGATACATGTTGAAAAACGATATGGTTGTAATGGTATAATGTATTTGACATTTCGGTGCCCTCTATACCAGAACACGCAATCGGCTTCAACTTTTTGAGTCAGAGTTCCACTTATGTTTTGTGCCAGTATCCATAGAATGCGCTGAATTCGAGGAATGTAGAATAAACTCAAGGGACTCAAAACATCTTCTAGGACTTTGCAAACAAATTTTAGCTCGGCCTACTGAGGCATTCGACCTTATGAACTTCAGTCTAAAAACTTATTCAGCTTAACGTACTTCGGCATAATGACTGGATCGCCCTAGTTGTGCATTAGTGTAAATACGGCTCATACAGACACGCTGAGCGTAAACTACTTCAGCGTGGTGAGCCTCAGCTAATGCACGAAGAATGTTAAATGGCAAATGCAATACTCTTTTCGGGAAAATATTTTTCGGGAAAACAGTACGTTCGGCGAAAAAACTTTCTGGAAAACTGCATTTGGGGAGCTGGTTTTCGGGGAAATGTCGTACAATCGACTAATGCATATTTTCTATGTCCTGAATAAAAAGAGGGAGAGCTATTCAGAACCAATACCGTGCATTAGAAAATGTAATAATGATGGTAACTGGCAACGGTGGTCAGGGGACATTTAGAGGGGAGAGCAAAAAGAGGTTGCAGGAGCGTTCCAGGGGGTCCCAAGGAGTTTCAGCGAGATCTCAGGAGCATTTCAAGGGCATCCCAGGGGGTTCCAGGGGGCCTCAGGCGCGCTGCAATGGGTCTCACGGTTAGTTCCAGCAAGTCTCAGGGGCGTTTCAAAAGTTTTAGGGACATTTTAGGGGCTACCAGAAGGTCTCAATGGCGTTAAGGGGGTTTTAAGGGGTACCAAAAAGTTCAAAGGGGTCTCTGGTGCGCTTCAGAGGATTTCAAGAGCGCTCCAGGGCATTTTAATGTGTCTTAGGGGCGTTTCGGCGGGTTTCGGAGGCGTTATGCAGGCGTTTTGGGGTGTTGTAAAATCTCGACCGACAGGCGCTTCTCAGAGATGAATTTTCGGCGGGTTTTAGAGGTGTTAGGTGTATACAGGGGTTTCGGAGGATTTCAAGTGCGTTACAAAGGGTCTGAGGGGAAATTAAGGGGGACTTTGGAGGAATAGAAGGAAATTTCTGAGGATTTTCGGCGGACTTTAGAGACGTTACGCAGGAATGGGTCCTAGGGTGTGTTAGGGAGTTTTCAGAGTCATTTCAGGAAGTCTCCGAGCATTATCGGCGGGTTTCAAAGGCGTTATGGAGTCATTTTCGGTGTTTTTTTTATTGAGGGGGTTCCCGAAACCCCCTGATATGGCCATGACCTGAAATGCTTCGAAACGCTCCTATATAAAACCTCTACAAACGCTCTTAAAACTTCCCTGAAACCCCCTGAAGCTCTTTAAAATGTCTCAAAACGCCCCTGAAAATACTTGTAACACCCTTGAAAGGCTCTTGAGACCCTCCCCCTGCATCGTGTGAAGAAAATACCTGAATCGCCCCTGAAGTCACTTGAAACGTTTTTAAAATCCTCTTAATACTATTGAAGCACCGCTGAAATCCCCGTACTTCAATTACAACGACAACAAAACCTGTTGGAACGCCTTTAAAAGGCTCCTGAAATCCTCTGAAACGCATAAAAGTCCCTTGGAATCCATTTTTTGGGCTCTTTAGGAACTTCCTGGAAAGTGAGTTTCCAGTGTAATATCTTATGAGAAATGCACGTATAATGAAGTAAAGAAAATTACTATTCTACCGATAATCGAACCCATCACCCTCAACATTGTCTTGCAGTTTCATTGCGCCCATTCGGTTATATGGGCTCAGAGATAACAGATTTCAGTTGAAATATCATTGTTGAACTAACGTACAGTTGTTTAAGAAAGCATTCCATTGACATCAACTTGGAATGGCCAATTTTACGCCACCACACGGTAAATGATGATTGAATGGATATCTCTCCCGCAATACAATCGACGAAGATGCCAGAGTCCGCACACTCTTGCGCACTGCACACGCTCCAGTTCTGCCGCAACTACGCGCGTGTTCGGTTCAAAAACACAAGCTATGGCCTGGCTGGTCACTACGCTGTGCCTGTTTCTACCCCTCCTGGGGCTTCTCTACCTCTATGTGCGTCGTAAATTTGCCTACTGGGCACACCGGAACGTTCCGTTCGTTCCCGGTGCTCTTCCGATGGGATCGTTCAACGGCATGGGCACCACGAAACACTTTGTCGATTTGCTGAATCCGGTGTACGAACAGTATCGGAAAACTCACTCGGCCGTCGGAATGTTCCTCTGCGTCAATCCGGTGCTACTAGCTATCGACGTAGACTTAGTGAAGGCGATTCTGGTGAAAGATTTCAACAGTTTCCACGACCGGGGGATGTTCTTCAACGAGCGGGATGATCCGCTGGCGTCGCACATGTTCTCGATTGAAGGCGAGAGGTGGCGGTTTTTAAGGAACAAGCTGAGTCCGACGTTTAGCTCCGGGAAGATTAAGTACATGTTCCTGACGGTGCGCGAGATTGGGTTGGAGTTTGTGGCTAGTTTTGATCGGTTTATTGAGAGCAAGGAGCCCGTGGAGATGGGTATCCAGGCGCAGAAGTTCACGTGTGACGTCATTGGTTCGTGTGCGTTCGGGTTGGAGTGCAACGCGTTGAAGGACGAGAGCACAGAGTTGTTGGACATTGCCGACAGGGTGTTCAACCCACCACCGTTGGAGATGATCTATATGCTTCTGTTGATCAGTTTCCGGGAGTGGGCTGTGAAGCTGCGGCTGAAGCAAACTCCTGCGGATATCGAGAGGTATTTTGTGGGCATCGTTCGGAAGACTGTGGAACATCGCGAGAAGAATAACATCTCCCGTCCGGATTTCCTGCAGCTGTTGATGCAGTTGAAGAACAAGGGCACGATCGAAGAGGATGAGGAAGATTCGAAGGAGACCATCACCATGAACGATGTGATTGCCCAGGCGTTCCTGTTTTTCTTCGGTGGATTTGAAACATCTTCCAAGGCGTTGTCGTTTGCATTGTTTGAGTTGGCATACAATCAGGAGATTCAGGATAAAGCTCGGGAAGAAGTTCAACGGGTTCTTGCCAAACACGAAGGTATGCTGACGTATGAAGCCTTGAAGGATATGGTTTATGTGGAGCAAATCGTCCACGGTAGGTTGTTTTTGTTATCTCTTTTAAGTCCCACATTTCCATAAACTTGTTTTCCCCGTTTCAGAATCCCTTCGGAAGTACGCCCCTATCGGAAACATAGTTCGCGTAGCGAACGAACCCTATGAAATCAGTAAACCGGATTTCACCCTCGAAAAGGGCACAATGGTAATGATCCCGATCCACTCGATTCACCACGATCCGGACATCTACCCGGAGCCATCCCGTTTCGATCCGGATCGGTTTACCCCGGAGGCCATCAACGGACGGCCCTCGCACAGCTTTCTTCCATTCGGGCACGGTCCACGGAACTGCATAGGGATGCGCTTCGCCCTGCTGGAGGTGAAATTTGGAATTGCCCAGCTGGTGAGCCAGTTGAGGTTCACGGTTAACGAGAAGACGCAACTTCCGCTGCAGTACGACCCTAAGGCGAATGTGGCCACGGCTCTGGGGGGACTGTGGTTGGACGTTGAACGGATCTAGTTCAAAGGAAATTCGCATGTCCTGATATTAAAGAATGATGGAAAATAGTGGCTTGAACTTCACCGACAGTGTTATGAACTTTTAATGATATTTATGAATATTATGTAAGCACAAAGTATTTGTCCAAATTATTACACATAAATAATAAAGTGCCATATCAATAAACTGCGGTTTTGATCCTTTGATATTGTATTTGTTGTATTTGAACCACTCTGGTACGCAATGTAATGAACCACCATATGCAAACAAGAACAATAAATCAGTATGCTCCAGACTGTCAACACCCAACCACGTTCTTTAGAAAACATGGTGTTAGAAGTGAGATTTTTTGTCGGAAAATCGCGTGAAATTCGGTCTTTCTGCGTAAATGCCCCGTAAATTAGTACGATTTAGCTAGTTCGATACTTTGTCGCGAGCGGATAACGTTGGTCGGTTCAAAGTTCCGGTCAATTTTTTGTTTGTTTTCGCGGTGTTGACATAACCTCGAAATGTCAAATACTCCGATTCCGACACCTCTGAGATTGGACGGTGACAACGAAGAAGCCATTGGCATATTCAAACTCCAATGGAAGTATTGTCAGATTTCTTGAAACGTAAACACCGCGCGGTCGTTGAAATGTTTCAAAAATGGGCTTTGCACAAAAGTTCACGCGGTCTATCGTTTTCGAAAGGAACAGCCGCACCGTAGGAAACGCCGCAATGTTATTTCCCATAAGGATGAAGTAAACAGGGAGTGAAAACCGCGGCTGTACCTTTCAGAAGCGATAGGCCGCGTGCACTTTTGTGCAAATCCCTCAATACTATGCCTTGGCCGAACTTCCACTGACTACGGCCCAAAAGACATCCCCGGAGTCAATTTTGGAAGAGGTGCGAAAGCATCTGGTGGCGCAGAGAGATGTTCGAGTGGAGCGAGCAGAGTTCAACACGATACATAGTGAAGAATTAGCTATAGTTAAAATACACATAAAAAAGAAGTTTAACACGATTTGTCAACAAGAAGGCGAAAAAATTGAAGATTTTGCGAAGAGGATAAAAACAAAAGTGAAAAAGTGTGGTTAGGATGACGCTCAGCAGGAAGAAGTTTTGAAGTATCGGCTGATCGCTGGCATCGAAAGTCATCAGATACGGAAAGAGCTCTTGAAAGCTGGGAATATATCGGTACCGGACATGGTGACTGCTACAAAGAAGATGAAAAAGCAATGTCGATATTGCGGTGGAGACCATGTGCCGGAGAAGATGAAATGTCCGGCCCTCGGGAAGAAGTATCTTGAATGTGGGAGGAAGAATCATTTCAAGATTGTTTACTTAGGGAGGAACAAAAAGAAGCAGGCTAAATGATATGTTCGCCGACTGTAGCATTGGGCAAGTTTGGCTGAAACATCGATTTTTGTGAATCGATTCGAATCGGACCAGCAATATCGATTCACCGATTTAATCGAATCCTTTGAATCGATGTTTTCACATCGATTCGATATTATAAAATGTTTCAAAACCATAAAATGATCCGTTTGTAGTATGGAGTACAAGTTCAGGGACGATTTACTATCAAACATTGAGATTGTACATCGAACCGTCTCTGGAGGAATTCCTGGATGAATCCGTGGAGGAATTTCTAAAGAAATTTCTGGAGGAATTCTTGCAGGAATACCTGAAGGAAACCCTGAAGGAATCCCTGGAGGATTCCAGGAGAATTTCCTGGAGGACTCCCTGAAGAAATTTTTGGATAAATGCCTGGAGCATATTCTGCAAGGAATCTTGAAGAAATCCCTTGATTAACTCCTGGGGGATTCCTCAGAAGAAACCTGGGAGGAATCTCTGGAGAAGAAACATCTTGAGGAATTCTTGGAGGAATCCTTACAGAAATTTCTGGAGAAATTCTTGGAAGAACTCCTGAAGGATTTTTGAAAAAATCACTGGAAGAATCCCTGAAGCAATTTCTGGAGGATCTTCTGGGCAAATTCCAGACGGAATCCCAGAAGGAACTCCTGGAGAATTCCCTAGAGGAATTCTTGAAGAAATCCCCGAATGAATCCCTGGAGAAATCTCTAGAGGAATTCTGGGAGGAATCCCTTGAAAATTTCTGAAGAAATTCCTAGAGAAATGCCTACAGAAGTTCCCAGAGGAATTCCTGTAGAAAATCCTGGAAGAAATCCCGGAGGATCCCTGGAAAAAATCCCCGAGGAATTCCTGAAAGAATTTCTGAAGGAATCCATGGAGGATTTCCTGGAGGAATTCCTGGATCAATTCCTGTAAGAATTCCTGAAGGAATTCCTGAAGAAATACCTGGGGTAATCCCTGGAGAAATTCTTGGTGGAATTTCCGGAGAAATGCCTGGAGGAATACCTGGATAAATTTTAGGAGGAATTCCTGGGGGCATTTCTGAAGGAATCCCTGGAGGATTTCTTGGAGAATTCCTGAAGATATAATGATTTCCTAGAGGAATCGCAGAAAGAATTCATGAAGGAATCGCTGGAGAAATTATTGGAATAATTCCTGGATAAACTCCGGAAGGAATTCCTGGAGAAATTTCTAAAGGAATGCCTGGAGGAACCCCTGGAGAAATTTCTGGAGACATGCCTGTAGGAATTGCTGGAGGAATCTCTAGAGAAATTCCTTGAGAAATCTCTAGAGGAATTCCTGGAGGAATCCTTGTAAACATTCCATAGGGAATCCCTGGAGAAATACTTGGAGAAGTCCCTGGAGCAATTCCTGGAGGATTTTCTTGAAGAACTGAGCACTTTTAGGAGGAAATCCTGAAGGAATTTCTAGAGGAATTCCTTGAGGTATCTCAAGAGGAATACCTGTAGAAATCTGAAGGAATTCCTAGAGGAATCTCTAAAGAAATTGCTAGAGGAATTCCCGGACGAATCCCTGTAAGAATTTTTAGAGGAATCCATGTAGGAATTCCCAGAGGAATCCTTGAGAAATTTCTGGAGGAATCCCTTGAGGAATTCTTGGAGGAATCCTAGGAGGAATTCCTGAAGAAATCCAAGGATCAATTTCCGAGGGAATTCTAAGAGGAGTTTCTGAAAAAATCCCAGGAGGAAGTACTGAAGAAAACGCTGAAATTCCAGAGGAAATCCTGATGGAATCCTAAAAAAGAGTACGCAGAGGAACTTTTGGAGCAATCCCTGTAGCAGTTCCTGAAGCAGTTCCCTGAAGGAGTTGCTGAAAAACCTCAGGAGGAAGCTTGAAAGCAATCCCAAGAAGGTTTCTCGGAGGCTTTTTTCAAAATAATCCTGTATCACGTCGAGGGCCTGGGATCGAATCCCACTCCCGACAAACTCACAAAATGTGAGTTCTGCCTCCGGGAGGGGAGTAAAGCGTGGGTCCCGAGTTGAACTAGCCTAATGCTAAAAATCTCGTTAATACAGATAAAATTAATATAAATCAATAATAATAATAATCCTGAAAGTTGTTCCCGAAAGAATCACGGAAGAAATTCCCAGGAATACTTGGATGGATTCCTAATGGATTGTTTTTTAAGAAATTTCTTGATTAATTTTTGAATAATCTCTAGTAAAATTTACAGAAACAGTTTCTGGGAGACATTCCTGCAGAAATACTTCGAATAATTGCAAATGGAATTATTGGAGCAATCTCCAGCGGAATTCTGGAAGGAATATATGTAGAAATCCTTGAAGAAATCTCTGAAGGAATATCTGCAAAAATACCTTAAAGGATCTCTGGAGAAACTCTTGAAGGAATCTTCGAAAACAGCACTTGAACAATCACTGGAGGAACCATTAGAGATATCCCACGATAAATGCCAGAAGAAATGTCTGGGAGAATCCCTAGATGAATTCTTAAAGGAATCTCAGGAGGAATTTAAGATGGAATCACTGCAGCAAGCTATGGAAAAAAATCCTGGAGGAATTGTTCATACTCATATAGTTTACGAAACTATACAAAACCACAGAGAACAGACGATTAAGCTCGAACAAAAACACGTCGAAATCGTGTGTAAAGGATTTAAGTGCACCTCAACGCCACCAACGGAGACTGCCCCACATATAAAGTCGATTTGACCCCACGATGGCAGTGTTCATCGTTAAAATACACTAGCCCACAAAACGACACGAGCGCCAAACGGCCAAAAACGGCGAACACAGGAAACAAAAATGACAACACGACAATGAAAGTGATGGGACGCTAGCGCCACGCAACGGGAGCATAACCAAACCACATGCTCTGATATGACCGTTGCAAAGTTTTACACAAGGCGGAAAGCAAAGATAGACGTCTGTTCTCTGTGACAAAACTGCAATGCCTATTTGCATATTCACATATCGGGCGCCCATGCCGCTTAAAAGTCATCTCAATTCAGCCTGCCCCCCCCCCCTGGGCTCCCTCCAGAAAAAATCCTAGCTACGCCAATGATTTTACGACTCTGTGTCGAAAATTGATATAACGTTGAGACAATGCATTCTGAAGAAAAATGAAAGTTTTATATTCTTGAATCGAAAGAAAATCCGAATGTAAAAAATCGATTCGGTCGATTTTATGGGGCTTCAACATCGATTCAAAAAATCGATTAATCGAAACAAAAACATCGATGTTGCGAACATCGATTTAAAATTGCCCAACGCTATCTTCAGGGAGTCCTTGATGAAATCTCCAGAATATCAGCCTTACGATCATGTTTGTCATCATGATGAAATCTTTTTAAACTGCAGTTTAATAATATGGCACATTATTGTTTATGTTAATCATTTAGACAATTACGTTGCGCTATAATAATTTTCAGAAATATCACTGAAATTTCATAAAGCGGTGTAGTTCAAACCACTTAATTAGTTCAAGCTTTAATTGTTTCAGGTCAAGTCGAATTTCCTTCTAACTAGATCCGTTCAACGTCCAACCACAGCCCCCCCAAAGCCGTGGCCACATTCACCTTAGGGTCGTACTGCAGCGGAAGTTGCGTCTTCTCGTTAACCGTGAACCGCAACCGGCTCACCAGCTGGGCAATTCCAAATTTCACCTCCAGCAGGGCGAAGCGCATCCCTATGCAGTTCCGTGGACCGTGCCCAAACGGAAGGAAGCTTTGGGAGGGCCGCGCGTTGACGGCCTCCGCGGTGAACCGGTCCAGATCGAAACGGGACGGGTCCGGGTAGATGACCGGATCGTGATGAATCGAGTGGATCGGAATCATTACTATGGTGCCCTTTTCGAGGGTGAAATCCGGTTTGCGAATCTCATAGGGTTCGTTCGCTACGCGAAATATTTGCCCGATTGGAGCAAACTTCCCAAGGGGATCAAAGTTTATAGAAATGTGGAACTTGAAAAGCTTACTAGTTAAATCAACCTATCGTGGACGATTTGCTCCACATAAACCATATCCTTCAGGGCTTCGTAAGTCAGCAGACCATCGTGTTTGGCAAGAACCCGTTGAACTTCCTCCCGAGCTTTGTCCTGAATCTCCTGATTGTATGCCAACTCAAACAATGCAAACGACAACGCCTTGGAAGACGTTTCAAATCCACCGAAGAAAAACAGGAACGCCTGGGCAATCACATCCTTCATTGTGATGATCTTTTTCGAATCTTCCTCATCCTCTTCGATCGTGCCTTTGTTCTTCAACTGCATCAACAGCTGCAGACAATCCGGACGGGAGATGTTATTCTTCTCACGATGTTCTACAGTCTTTCGAACGATGCCCACAAAATACCTTTCGATATCTGCTGTAGTTTGCTTCAGTCGCAGCTTCACAGCCCACTCCCGGAAACTAATTAACAGAAGCATATAGATCATCTCCAACGGTGGCGGGTTGAACACCCTATCGGCAATGTCAAGGCAAGTTTTTGTCGGGGCCGATCAAATCAACGACGGATCAGATGTTCACCCTGCTGCAGATTCTCGATAAATTTCGGGAGTGCAACTTGCAGACCCATAATCTGTTTATTGATTTCAAGGCGGCGTACGATTCAGTGAAGAGAAACGAGTTATGGCAGATTACGATTAGACTGATTTGTGCGACGTTTGACGGTTCCAAATCAAGTGTACGGGTTGCGGATGAAATTTCGTTCTCGTTCGTAACCCTAGACGGGCTGAAGCAGGGCGATGCTCTTTCGAACTTACTGTTCAACATAGCGCTGGAAGGAGTAATAAGGAGAGCTGGTGTGCAAAGGAGTGGAACCCTTGTCACGAGGTCGCATATGCTCCTGGGCTTCGCGGATGATATCGACATCATCGGGATCGACCGTCGGGCCGTGGAAGAGGCGTTCATATCTTTCAAGAGCGAGGCTGCGAGGATTGGACTAACGATTAGCAGTACAAAGACCAAGTACAAGATTGCTGGTGATCAACGTCACCAATTGCTTAGTACTTATCGAAAACAACTTTAATGACAAGCAAATTTGTATTCAAACTGAAGCTTACTTTCGAGGCTAGTAGTACAAGGTTACTTAACTGAAATTTGTTTCGAAAATTTTCGTAATTTAACGAACTTCGGCCAAAATAGGAGCAGCCCGCGGGCCGTACCTAAAATTTTACTCTATCGAGCAAATTTCGAAAAATTGTTAATATGACTGAGGTTTTTATTCATCAGCTACAACATCAAGCTTTGGATTGAGCATAAGTTTGTAACATATCTCTTCATTTTTTATTTATTTTTAACCAAATGATGTTCAAAAATGTGATAAGCGCTGAGCATCACTGTGCTAGATGGTGAAAAGTTGGATGTTGTGGACGAATTTTGTTTATCTTAGTACTCTAGTGACGTGCGATAGTGATATTACCTGCGAAATGAGAAGACGGATTGCGGCAGCAAATCGGGCCATACGGTCATGAAACGTGGACGTAAAAAGAAGTTTGGAGTCTTCGAACGTAAAGTATTACGAACAATACAAGGCGGCAGAGATGTCCATATCCTCATTGTAGAAAAGAGAAATAGAAAATACACCACTCACGCTGTGCATCTCAACAGGAGCCCTCTTATATGTGGATCCACCACTGCGATTCGGATGCGCGCAAGCTTGGTGGGTAGAAATAAATCTCTTAGCTCCATGAGCACTAGGCCACACAACAGTGCGGTGAGAGCGCTTTAAAATTCTCTCCGGTGAAAGTGTAAAAAATCACCCGGGCGCACGCTCCAGTGAGGTTTTTGCGCCAGAGTGCGCGCTGCGGTGAAACACCGGAGAGTTCTCGCCCCGGTGACACCATGGTGGTGATTCGATGACTGCTGGGTGAAAACACGGGAGAGCGCGCGAGAGCGATGCACGCGATAGAGTGAGCCACACTCGATCGAAGGCGAACGAGCAAGAGCACACACTAGCGCTTGGTCTACCCACCACCCACAACATGAGAAACTGGCTTCTTGGTGTGGTGAAAAATGTTCCTATCCTCAGTGTGGTCGACAAACTGACGCCCCAGTGAATCGCTACGGTGAAATACCATCTCTGCAAGGCGGTAAACTGGAGGATGGCATTTGCCGGCGTCGCATGAACAATTCGTAGTATGTAAAGAGAAGGATATAACAAAACGAATAAAACACGGCAGGCTGCGGTGGGCTGGGCACGTAGCTCGTATGCCGGAGGAACGACAAGCTAAAATCATATTCAGCAGAGAACCAGGAAGAGGTCGTCGGCTTCGTGGAAGGCCGCGCACACGTTGGCTTCTTACAGTTGAGGAGGACCTGAGGCCTCTAAACGTTCAAGGCGAATGCGAGCGATTAGCCCAGGACCGAGAACAGTAGAGGCGGATGCTTCATTCGGTTTAGACTCACCGCTATGAGTTGTAGCAAAAGTGTCGAGGAGAATCGCTAAGACTTAGTGAAAATAATCATCATACCGTACTACTTCGTACCATGATGAAAAATCTGATCTCGGTCGAAATTCTACTTCAAACAAGAATGCTTTAGAGAAACACTATTATTTTCATTTTCATTTTGCAGCAGTTGGTGGGGCAATAAGAGCGCAAGTCGATCCAAAGCCGAAGATCAAGGAGAGGTAATGGCCGTAATAGTCCGTGCGGACCACATGAACACCATCGGAAGGGTAATGGTATAGGCTGGGGAGAGGGAATGGACTGAGCTTGAGACACAATAGTGCAAGTATGGAAGAAAGTGTGAAATTGGTTTCTGTAGTAAGGGAACATCCATAAATTACGTCACGCAAAAATCGACCATTTTCAACCCCCCTCCTCCTATGTCGCACTTTTTGTATGGGACCTCTAAAATTTTTATATGGGTTGTCACACTTTTCTGAAACCCCCCTCCCCCCTCAAAGCGTGACGTAATTTATGGACGTTCCCTAAGGTTCATGTAGTCTGCTAGGTCCTTGTCAATTTGTCAGCTAGTTGCCTTAGATTCCCAAACTCAGGTAGTGTTACTGTTTTGCCCTGTGTCATGTCATATCAAATATGTAGTCTCTACTCTATTAAAATATTCTATCAAGTAGATATGTTCATTATGTTAGTAATTGCTGATCATCATGTTTTTGCGTCATTTATTGCAGATCATTATTTATGAAAAGTAGTAATTTTCATCCAAAATGTCCAGATCAATTGGTCTCATTGACAACGCATTAGCTTCAAAACTAATAAATATTTGCATCAAACAGGATTTGCTCCTAGATCCTGGCAATGTACGGCTAAGTCGTCGAATGGCTCTATCAGCCCTACTAGTTTTTCTTGTAGAAAACATCTCATACCCCCTCGCTCTTCATATCATACCAACATTTAAATACATTTATATATCTTCCTTGTCATACATAAGTTACGTTGTCCTGCTAGTCAAAGAAATAATCAGTTTTCGTCGAGTCGAGACGCATTCACATCTTTGCTCGCATTGGTGTACGAATGAAATCAAATATATGTAAAAATAAAATCGTTCATACAAACTCGAATAAGCTAGAATCTTATACGGCAAAATTTGCGATTTTGGGCTTTTTTTGATTGCAAGCCATTAGGTATGGAAATACAGGGGATAGACAAAATGATCGGGACAGGCAAAATTTTCCCTTCTCAAAAAAATTTCAAATAGTTGCAACTTTTCGAAAAGTGCATCAAATATTCTCAAATTTTCACTGTAAGTTCATCAACTATTTGTGTATCAGTGGACAAAATTTGAAAAAGATCGAACTATTTTGCACGAAGTTATATAGATTCTCAAAAAAGGTAGAATTATTCGATAGCCAACTTTGAGCTGTTATATCTCCGGATTCGATGAACCGAATGCAATGAAATTTTGACCATTTACGGCTTATATAATAAGCTTTGAAAAACTTTTGTCATAACTTAAAATTTTTAACACGGAAGAAAATTATAACGATTAGACTATTTTTCTAATAAAACACCAAATTTTCTTAAATTTCAATATCGTTTCAAAATTCAAGATGCTAATTATAGTTCATTTAAATTCCCTCCGATTGTCTCGAATACAGATATGTTTTGAAAGAAAGTAACACGGCGGCAATTCATTGAAAAAGTAATGGGATGCATATTAAAAAAACTAAAAGACTAATTTACTAAAAAATCATAAAATAATGTAATCGCTATAACTTTTTCTCTTGTTATTAATTTCAAGTTTAGTCAAACATTTTTCAGAGCTCATTATATAAGTCATAAATGGACAAAATTTCATAGCATTCGGTTTATTGAATCCGGAGATATAACAGCTCAAAGTTGGCTATCGGATAATTCTACCTTTTTCTGAAATGCTCATAACTTCGTGCAGAATAGCCCGATCTTTCCCAAATTTTGTCCACTGATACACAACTAGTTGATCAACTTACAGTAAAAATTTTAGAATATTTGATGCACTTTTTGAAAAGTTACAGCTAATTAAACATTTTTTGAAAAGTGAAAATTTTGCGTAAAATATTACGTTTTACCATATCAAATTCAATAGATTTCAGCATTTTATGTTACATAGTAAATAAACTTGCATGCAACTTTTGGAAGGTGACTTGTATGTATGGGAAATATCGAACCTAACATAAATCGCTTAAAACTATCAAATTCGATTTTGTTAAACGAAATATTTAGCATGAGTCGTTAATTTACATGTTAATTGACCAATTTACCTTTTGATTGCTTAAAAATAATATTTCCATGCTTAATGGCTTGCAGTAAAAAAAGCCCAAAATCGTATATTTTACCGTATAAATAGAGGTAAAGCTCTAAATTGTGACGTGCTGGAGCTAATCTGAGCCCGGATTCGGATTCAGCGGCCCAAAATCCGTCGGAGACACATAAGTTTGCTCTTGAGGCAGACCAACCCGAGCAGAAGGGAATACCAACAGCATAATAAAATGGGTTATTTTGGCAAAATAACTGAGTAACGCAAAGAGTTATTTTCATGTTATTAACATAACATACCATGTTATAAACTTGTCTGTCATAAGCGGCGAAATAACAAAAATCATAAGAGAAAAATGTTCCTGGAAGACCAGTTGAATAGCAGCTTTTGTTAGTTTCATAACAACTTTATAACAGTGAATTTATTCAATGTTTCATGTTTCAATAACACATTTTGAAATTAAAAAGTTATTAGTAACAATATGAATGCAAAATGAGTTATAATATCAGAATCATAACAAATATTTTTGCCTTTCTCGTACACCAAGGTGTACCGAAAGGCTATATGTTCACTCCAAAAACGAAAATTTGGTAGAACCCTCGGAGGGGTCAAGTCTTATATACCAATCGACTCAGCTCGACGAGTTGAGATGATGTCTGTGTGTGTATGTGTGTGTGTGTGTATGTATGTGTGTGCGTATGTGCGTGTGTGTGTGTATGTGTACAAAAAGGTCACCTCATTTTTAGATAGTAAATATCAACCGATTTCAACGACCGATGGTTCATTCGACGGGGCATTTTGTCCCATTGTTTCCTATTGAAAATGGTTCAGATCGGTCCAGCCGTTCCGGAGTTATGGCCATTTAGGTGTTGCGGATCGGTACCCCAGGAAGGGGCCAAATATGAAAACGCTACAAACCCATGCATGCGACACATCAAACAGCGGCTTTTTCGATGAGCAGTAGGCAGGAAAACATTCTCAGACCATGTTTGAACTGGTAGTATTCCGGAACCGGTACCGGGTGTTCTGCCGGAAGTGACCAAATATGAGAGTGAACCAAACCTAAGCATGCGGCGCATCAAACAGCAGCATTTTCGATAACCTGATGAACAGTAGGCAGGAAAACATCCTCAGACCATATCTGAACCGATAGTGTTCCGGAACGCGTTCCGGGTGTTCCGCCGGAAGTGGCCAAATATGAAAGTGAACCAAACCAATGCATGCGGCACATCAAACAGCAACATTTTCGATAATCTAATAAACAGTAGGCAGGAAAACATTCTCAGAACATGTTTGAATCGGTAGTATTCCGGAACCGGTTCCGGGTGTTCTGCAGAAAGTGGCCAAATATGAGAGTGAACCAAACCAATGCATGTGACACATCAAACAGGGGCTTTTTCGAAAACCTGATGAACAGTAGGCAGGAAAACATTCTCAGACCATATCGGAACCGGTAGTGTTACAGAACCGGTTCCAGATGTCCCGCCGGAAGTAGCGCAGTATAAAAGTTAACCAAACCCTTACATGCGATGCATCAAATCGCGGCCCTTTAGGCAACCTGATAAACGGTTAGCAAGAAAATAGTTTCAGACCATATTTGGAACAACCGATAGTGTTCCGGAACCGGTTCCGGGTGTCCCGGAGGTAGTGGTTAAATGTAGAAGAGAACCAAATCTGCGGCACATTAAACAGCGGCTTTTTAAATAACGTGGTGAACGATTAGCAAGAAAATAGGCATAGACCACATCTAAGATCTTTTTAAAGTCTACCGATAGTGTTCCGGAATCGATCTGGGGTATCCCGCTTGAAGTTGCCAAATATCAAAAGGTACCAAACCAATGCATGCGACACATCAGATAGCGGCTTTTGCGATAGGTTGATGAACGGTTAGCAAGAAGATTGGCTCAGACCACATAAGACAACATCGGTAGTGTTCCAGAACTGTTTCGGTTGTTACGCCGGAAGTGGTCAAATGCAAAAATGAACGAAACCCATCCATTAGACGCATAAATACATGGCTTTTAAGAAAACTTGATGAAACAGTTAGCAAGAAACTAGTCTCAAACCATATAAAGGATAATCGGTACTGTCCCGGAATCGATTCCGGGTGTCCCGCCGGAAGTGACCAAATGAAAAAGCGATCCTAACCCATGCATGCTATACATCAAATCGTGACTTTTTCGATAACCCGAAAAACGATTAGCAAAAAAAAAAAATTGGCTCAGACCACATTTAAAACTACCGGTAGTGTTCCGCATTCGGTTTCTCGGGTATCCTACCGAATGTGGCCAAATACAAAAGTGAACCAAACGCATGCATGCGACACATCAAACCGTAGCTTTTTTTTTAATAACCAGAGGAACGATTAATAAGAAAATAGGCTCAGACCACATTAGAGGATACCAATAGTGATGCAAAACCAACATTGGGTGCTTCGTAGGAACTACAAAAGTGAACAAAATCAATGCAAGCGATAAATATGTGTAAGAGAACAAAATCTTGACTGAGCTAAGGCCACATACTTACAGACTTCTCACTCTACTTATTTTCAACGGTTGAATCAAATATGAATCCTTTTTGCTGGTTTGACGTTTACCCACTATCGCCATCAAGCCAGCAGTAGCTTGTGAAACGCAAACTGATTAGCATTTGGAGATTATTTTTTCGTGAGGATGAATATAATAGCAATTTGTACCAAATGATATGTCTGTGTGTCTGCACTACAGCAATCTCATCCAAGCACACCATTTAGGATTTCTGAGGTGTAAAAATATACAGTAGGATGGGTCAACGTTATATGGGAAAATGAAAATTATCGCATCAATCCCGGACAAAGTGTTTTTCAATCTTCCTTTGCGTCTAAAACTACTGGGAAAGCTTTTTATGGAATTTAGTATGGTAAATTTCACTTGCTTGCATTTTTTTTTGTCAATTTTTACATGTATATTGTAACCTATGATAATAAAATATAGCCTAAAGTGTGGAGAAAAAAAAAATTGTCGAAGACCGTAACGTCATCTGTGATTGTGAAAGAAGTTATATCCTACCTTGTAATTATCGTCTTGATGTTGATCGGCCTTCAGTGATGTAGTGAAGGTGCTCATGCAGTCAACTGAAAATTCAGATATTTTTCTGCTCTGTCTATACGTTTAACATGACGTCGGAATATTCCCAATTTTATTAAAATTATTGCTTTTCTAAATAAAGTATTCTCAGAATTTAGGAACATTTTGGATTACGTCGACGGAAAGATCATTCTTCGGAATAATGGCCCATGCACAGAAACTTGCTAAACAAAGCAATAGTGGAAGATTACAAAACAGGGACCGAATTCTAGACCGCCCGATAGGTAGAAGATTGTCCGCATCACGACGGTTTCAAACCGAACGGACTCAATACATAGCAAAACTTCCGTATGACACTTCTAGGTTAAGCAAAGTCATCTAGACTAGAATACCTTGACCGATTGAACCCTTGAAAAGGCCCCATACGGACCGAAAAATCATAAACAAGTGTTTTCGATTCCCCTAAAAGTCTACAAAGCCAAGGGGCTGTCCATTAATTACGAAAGGGATTTTTTGCGATTTTCCGACACCCCCTCCCCCCTTGTAAGATTTTTTGTATGAGAACCCAACAATTTTTGTATGGCGCGTAAGATTTCTCATATCCCCCCTCCCCCCATAAACCCTTACGTAATTAATAAACAGCCCCCAACATTCTGAAGCAAAATCATCGCAGTCGTATCCCAACCAAGGCAAGATCATGAGTACATGTTCGACGAGAAAGGCACTATCACCGCTAGGTGGATTAATCTGGGGTTTTTTTTTATCCTCGCAAGGTAGGTATGTAACCCCTAAGTTCGAGCGATTTCAGAGGAAAAAATGAATTTCTGTTGGTATCATTTTGAAAATAAAAAGTAATAAACAGTCATGACTAAGGCCATAACCCACTATAACTCATAAGCCAATCATTCAAAGAGAATGGCACGCTTCCAGTCTTCCTGGCCCAAACGGCCTTGAGATAATTTCAAAATTAATTTTGTTTATGAGTTATGGTGGATCATGGTTGTTCACTTTTTTATTTCCAAAATAGAACCAACAGATATTCTACATTTTTCCCCACTGAAATGGATCGAACTAAATGGAAATAAAAATTACAAGTAATTCTTAGTTCCGTGTCAAAAGTTCAGCTTAACCGATTCATAGACACCGAAGATATGGCGCAGAGACTCCAAATGGAAATCAGCAATAAATGTTAACTTTTTCATTTCTTTTGCTGTAAATCTTGCATGGTGTAGTTGTGATTGCTAAACTTTATTGTTGTGCTATTGATGATCAAATAATGGTGCACTCTCAATAATACAATAATAACAGAACTTGTTCTACAACAAAACATCTTATTAAAATGTTATTTAAAAAAAAATATACCAATAGCAGGATCATAACAAAATAAGATTGCCCAACAAAACCTGTTTTGGAAAAGTTTTGCCTCAATAAGTTAATAATAACAAACCAAGATATAAAAAAAGGTTTTGTGATTCAGTTGTTATTATTTTGATATTCTCCTCTGCTCGGGGAAGTATTTGATTTCCAGCTAATATTCCAGCCTACAGTTTGTATTGATAATAATGATTAAATCCGACAAGCCATGGTGATATCCCAACAGTTTTTTTACTACACCTTTTAGCTGTACATAATAATATCGCATAACGATAGCTTCAAAGCACTGCTGGTTTGGGAAGCATTTGGCAGATTATAACTAAATGATAACAAGTTCTGTTACGTTTTTTTTTCAAACAAATATGACGCCGTCCCCAAGTCACCCGTCGCTCAAGGAAGAGGGGAAAGTACAACCGAGCGTTACGGTCCATATAAAATTTTTAGGTTTATCGTACAAAAATGCGTAACGGAAGAGGAGGGGTGTTAAATCATGACGGTTTTAGCGTTGCGTTATAAATGAATGTTATAAGTTTTGTTTTATAGCTTTTTGCTCGAGTGATCAATATTTCAAATTTTGAAATTATTTTGATACAAAAAATGTAGCAAATATTACAATATATGTGTTACAAAATTAAGTTATAGGCAAATATTTTAACACGCATAATGTAACAAATGCTGTTATATATCTGTTTGAATAACTAATACAAGTTTTGTTATAGTTTTGTTTTTGACATAATAACAAATTTTGTTTCAATTTTGTTATGGTTATTCACCTATAAGAATCCTTACAACAAAATTATATCAAATTCTGTTATTTCTAACGACGGTTGTTATAATTTAGTTATAATCTTGTTAGGAGCTTCTGGTCGGGAATAGTTAGTTTTTATGTCGCTGTGTAATCAACAACCCAAGTAACAATTTTTAGTCAAATAGACTAGAAGAGTTTCTTAGAACAATTCGAAAACCAAAATAAATGGTATAAGGTTTTATAAAGGTTTTCAAGCCCTCTACAAGATTAATTGATCATCAAAATGTTACTTGGGAATGGATGACCAAGCCAGAGGAGGGATAGTGAAAGCAGTGCGGGAAATCACGCTTAGTCGATTTCAACTCCAGATAGTCTGTCGAACACGTACAGTGCAGGTAAACCAAGTGCATTTCCACAAATACTGAGGTGAGTTAGAATGTCATGATAATCAATCGTTCATTGATGAAAGTATTTAGGTACAGTCTGGTTTTTTTTGCGAGGTTTTCATTTACGAGGTTTTTTTACGCGAATTTTTGACTCAACGCGGTTTCATTGACGCGGATTTTTGAATTAACGTGGTTTTTTATACACGGATTTTTGAACTAACGCTGTTTATTTTTACGCGGATTTTTGAATTAACGCGGTTTTCATTTACGGGGATGTTTAACTCTTTGAAGCCGGAATTTTTCCAAGCATTATTGTAGAGTTTTTCTTCATATTTCTGTAGTTTTGGTGCTTAACAGCATAAAAAGGGTAGAATATGATGCAGAGTATTTTTTCTGGATATCCTAGGTCATCCTAACTGTTCTTGAGTTAAGATCCTAAAGTCTACGGCTGTAACGGTAGCTTCTTTCATTTTACAAAGCTACGATTTGTAATCTATCATGTCCAGTAAGTCTTTTGAAAGTTCAATAGACAGATTCAGATCAGTCGGGATATCCTAGATTATCCAAACTGTTCTGGAGTTTAGATCCTAAAGTCTACGGGTGTAATGGTAACTTCATTCATAATACGAAGCCACGAATTGTAATCTATCATGACTTACTGGACATCTCAAAGTTCAATAGACAGCATCAGATCTGTTGAGATGTCTAAGGACATTCAAACCGTTTTTGAGATTACATCCTAAAGTAACCGGTAACCGATTTGTAATCTATTATGTCCAGTAAATCTTCTGACTGTTCAATTGGCTGATGTGGAATATTTCAAAACTATTTTGGAATAATTATTGATTTGAACCCTGTCTAATTATGGATAGTTACTATTTTTAGCTTGAGAAACTACTGTAATAGCCATAGACTTTTAAGAACTGAGTTCCAGAATACTTAGAATCACCTGGAATATCCCAAAATTGTCTAAGAATGCCTTGTGACCTTTAACTACTAAGTGAACATGATTGACTGCCTGTACTTCCACATTTATGCGACACCTGTGAGTTGGAGCCTTCAAAACGAACCGGTACAAACCAGTGTTGCAAAAATTCATCTCATTCATTTGAACACTAACCAACAAATCTTTTCAGTCATTTTTCCTTCTATTCATGTTCAAAACGATTTCATTCAATCAGAGCACCTATCAAATGAGAAGCGAATCCTTGTCAATTGAATACATTGTCACTCGAATGAGTAGCTGGGCACGAAACACGAAAAACCCTGCAAAATTCCGCCAGACTGAAAAAATGTCGAGTGTCGGGTCAAAGTCGGGTCAATTTTTATCGAATGTTGGGCCACTGTTGGACCAGCACCGAACAAGTATTGGGTCCATGTTGGGTTTGGTGGCCAAAATAAAAATAGGTGAATGATAGGTTGATGTCGGGTTTGACGTCATCAATGATGACTACTTCGTCGTCCTGGATAGCAACAAGCATCGTCCTGGATTATTAATGATAAATTAATGAACTCGGGCCCACTCGAGGAGTTTCCCAGGAATCAAATTGCTCCATTCAAGTACATAGCTTGACAGTTTGTGTAACTTGCAGAAATTTTGAGTGACAGGCAAAAATCTTAAAATGTTGTTAAACAATTCGTTGAGTTCATTTTTTAATATAAAATCAAGAAGTAAATTATTGTGTTAAATGTTATACCGCATTTAGTTCACTACTGGACTGCGAACTGCGGCATTATAAGTGCGAAAACGTAAATAAAAGTGCGCGATTGCATCAATTCAGGTTGATGTCTTCGGCGCACTATTTCTTCAATCTATGAAGAACAAGTGCTCTGAAGACACCGAGTTGATTTGATGCAATCGCGCACTTTTATTAGCGTTTTCGCACTCGTGAAAACTAGTGCGATAGTCCAGTGGTGAAATAAATGCGCTATATAAATCATGGTTTTCATTTACGCTGATTTTTGAATTAACGCGGTTTATTTTTACGCGTTTTTTTTTACGAAGTATGTATCTCCCGCGTAAAAAACCTGACTGTACGTGGTTTGCCAAATGATGAAGTTGTTAGCTCATACTGGTGCAATGCGCCACTGGTACAGTCACACCTCCACTAAAAATCCAATCAGCTGGAATTTCAACTGATTTCATCAGTTATACCTTGGTGCAAAGCGTCTTCCACGATTACCGGTTTCAATCAACTCGACCACACATCCCCTATCTTATCTTAACCAACTCTTGAGATATGGACAAAACTCAATCATTCTCGCCATCATCATCATCATCATCATCATCATCACCACCACCACCACCGTCGCTATCCATCTTGTTTGTTTATTTGTTCCTCCCGCACGATCACTGGTCAAGTCCGCACAAATCGCGTTAAGTCACTCTGCTTGAGCTGGACACACCCCGAGCCGGTATCCAACAGAAGCTTAAAACCTCGAAATCAGTCGGTGGCAGACCACGGTCGTGTTCACTTTAGTTTTCTTTCGGTTGTGTGCTTTGTCTTACGTAAGGAGAAATGGGATTACTCAACACGGTGCTGTTTTTGGTGTTGCCCATCTTTTGGTTGGCGTATACCTACTTCCGTCGGAAGTACTCCTACTGGGCGGATCGGAATGTCCCGCAGGTTCCGGGATCGCTGCCGTTGGGGTCGTTCAATGGCATGGGAACCAAGTACCATTTCACGGAGGTGTTGAAACGGGTGTACGACGATTACCATAAGACCCACAAGGCCGTTGGGATGTACTTGTCGGTGAAGCCGATTTTGTTTGTGAATGATATGGATCTGATCAAGAAGATGTTGGTGAAGGATTTCAATAGCTTTAGAGATCGGGGGATGTATTACAATGAGAAGGAGGATCCCCTGTCGGCGCATCTGTTTTCGATCGAAGGGGAGAGGTGGAGATTTTTGCGGAACAAGCTGAGTCCGACGTTCACCTCCGGGAAGATCAAGTACATGTACCTGACGATCTGCGAAATTGGCGATGAGTTTTTGGCGTGTTTCGATAAGTATGTGGAGCGGAAGGAAGCGGTGGATATTAAGCCGTTGGCTCAACGGTTTACCAGTGACGTAATTTCATCGGTGGCGTTCGGGTTGAAGACAAACGCGTTGAAGAACGAGGGGTCAAAGTTGCTGGACAAGGGCGATAAAGTGTTCAAACTTGGACGTTGGGAAACGATTCGGGTCTTCGCGCTATTGAGCTATCGTGACTTGGCCAAGAAGTTGGGTTTGCGGCAATTTCCCAAGGACGTGACGGATTACTTCATGGACGTCATTCGAGGAACGGTGGATCATCGCGAGAAGACCAATGTGGTGCGGCAGGACTTCCTTCAAATGCTGCTGCAGTTGAAGAACAAGGGAACAATCGAGGATCACGAGGAGGAATCGAAGGAAAAGATCACTTTGGATGAGCTGGCTGCCCAGGCTTTCCTGTTCTTCTTCGCTGGTTTTGAAACGACTTCAACGACTGTATCTTTCGCTTTGTTCGAACTGGCCAACAATCCCGAAGTTCAGGAAAAGACTCGCCAGGAAGTTCTTCGCGTATTGGAGAAGCACGGTGGACACCTCACGTACGATGCCATCAAGGATATGACCTATCTGGAGCAGGTCGTCAACGGTAAGCTCCATTTACCCAATCACTCCAACTTCATCTAATTCCTCTTTCTTTTCTTAGAAACCCTTCGCAAACACCCCCCGGTAGGCAACCTGATCCGCTTGGCCAACGACCCGTACCGCATCGACAGCCTGGACACCACCATCGAACGGGACACCATGATCATGATCCCGGTCTACGGAATCCACCACGACCCGGAGATCTATCCGAACCCGGACCGTTTCGACCCAGACCGCTTTACGCCGGAGGCCATCAGCGCTCGCCATTCGCACAGTTTCCTCCCGTTCGGTGATGGCCCCCGTAACTGCATCGGAATGCGCTTCGCTCTGGTAGAGGTCAAGTTCGGCATCGCTCAGCTGTTGAGTCGGTTGCGCTTTACCGTCAACGAGAAAACCCAATTCCCCATCCAGTACGATCCGAAGTCGCAGTTTGCCGAGGTGAAGGGCGGCATCTGGTTGAACGTGGAGCGGCTGTGAGGCGCTGCTGGTTGACGACCGGATTGCGTCATTATGACAACACCCGGCGCGTGAAGAACGAGAGAGAGAGAGAGAAGTAAACTTTGGATTCTGGAGGCGGCTGGGAGCGAGTAAACATTTGGAACCGGTGGCGATCATCAATTTTGTTGTGTTCGTCGCGAGCGCTAGCGAGATGGATAATGATGATGGGATCGAATGGTGATTGAACAATTTATGGCGAAATTATTACCGTGTGGATGTGATGTGATGTGATCGTTAGAAATAGCTCGCGCAAACATCGCCCGGTACGAGCAAATTTGATAAACTAGATAAACGTGAAGAGTGTTAATTTGCATAATTTTGTAAATAAGGTATTTGATTAGTGTTATACTACTGTAGGTAAAAGTCCATCAAGAAAACTTTGATAAATGATAATTATGGTTTTGTCTAGAATTCAACAAGTACATTAAAAGAACTTAACGTTCACAGCAAACGTAGCCATGAATTCATAAAAAAACTCATAAACCAATAATAGAATTTTATTTAAAGGTTCCAAAGTTATTTATATAAAAGTTTCTTATAAAATTTTGGCGACTCGCAATGATTAAGAAGAGATCATGAAAACATTCTTGGGCTAATTACAAAGGAAAATCATCGGAGTTTGTAGGCGATGAATAGAGAATAAAACAATAATTAAAGCGTATGCTGCATGAACCGGAACGATATGCGAAGATTTTATCACCAGTGGAAAGTGGAACGATAATAAAAACTCCTTTTCAGTCCTTAACCTTTCAGTACTCGCGCCAATTTTTGTAACGCGAGCAGTCGCGTGTTGTACTTTGTACAACACCCATACATTCTGAAATATCTAAGGATCCTGATTGTTTAGAGGAGGACTGTCTTTGGCAAAGTTGTTGTAAATTTCATGGGATACTTGATGCTGACAAAGTTGATTCGTAATACGTCCACTAGGCGGCGCTAGTGAGCAATATCATGTTACACCTTATATCTCAGGATCCTGATGTCTTAGAAAGATGATGTCTTCAACAAAGTTGTTTTGTAGGTACACGGCTTACAGATTATTGGTCGTTTAATTGGAAATTCCACCACTAGGCGGCGCTAGTGAGCAAATAAACTTTATATCCTATGTATCTCGGGAACCTGATAACTTAGAAAGATGGTGTCTTCGACAAAGTTGTTTGGTAGGTCAAGTACTTACGGATGATTCGCAGTTTAATTTGAAATTTCATCACTTGGCGGCGCTAGTGACAACGTAAATATTATATATTATGTATCTCTGGACCCTTATTACTTAGAAAGATAGTGTCTTCGGCAAAGATGTTTGGTATATCAAGGGCTTATAGATGAGTGACAGTTGCGCTAGTCTCATGTAGCTCAGGATCCCGATTCAAAAGGCACGGGACACCGTCTTCAGCCAGAGGCTGTACAGACTGAACAGAACTTAACACTAGACCATAGACCACGACATACATTACATGCACCAGTGGATAGCATGGTGCGGTTACACGCTTGGTAACGCTAACCGAACGGCCACGAAGCTCCACTTTACTCAGAAAGATGGTGTCTTCGGCAAAGTTGTTTGGTAGATCAAAGACCAAATGGAGGAAAAGTTACCTCTCGTGCCGACCTTCTAAAAGATCGAAAACTTACAGATAGTTGTCCGTTTGAATCGTAATTTCACCACTAGATGACGCTAGTGAACATAAAAAATGGATATGCAATAGTTCTCAGGATCCTGGTTACTAGAAGAGAGATGGTGGTTTCGGCAAAGTTGTCAAATAGGTTAAGTGCATTTGGTTGATGGGTCGTTGAAATCAATATTTCGCTAGTAAGTGGTGCTAATGAGTATGCAAATTTTATATCTTATATTGTCTATCCGGTTGGAATCAAGACCGACATTCAATCAAAAATTGCCATTTTCATGGTCCACAAGTGTCGCAACTGTTTCGCATCTAGTGCGCTGTGTTGCTGACAACAACGGGAAGGATGCGCACTACTTTTGACATGATTAAAAAATGTCGCGAGTTGGGTCGCGTCGCGACTTGATTGTGCGAAGTCCGGTTTGGTGGCGGCCCGACAATATATCTCCGAGTTTGATTACCTGGAAAGTTGATATCTTTGGCAAGGTTGGTTGGTAGATCAAGGGCTTTCAGTTGATTGACCATTTGATTCGTGCTTCTGCCACCAGAAGGTGCTAGTTGTAAATTTGCAAAAGCATGAAGTGTTATTATTCATCTAGAAAAAAATCAACGAGCTGTAAATTTTTATACTTTCGAATGTTTTTAAAATTTGAAAATTACACAACTAGTTGATTATAATTTGTTTAAATTTGCACTTGATTGATTAATTTTACATGAAGTTGAAGCGCTTAGTAAAATATTTAATATCTGACCGTCGTATTTCAATATACTCTATCTTAAGGTTGTCAATGTCACGGGATAAGTACATATATCCTTTATCCACCAAACAACAATGTCGAAGACATCATCTTTCTGAGTAATCAGGATCTTGAGATATATGAGGTACAAAATGGGAATGCTCACCAGTGCCACCTGGATGTGAAATTGCACGTCATATTTGTCTTCATCAGTTAGTGTTTGATCTACTAAACAATTTTTCAGAAGACACCATCTTTCTAAGTAATCAGGGTCCTGAGACTCATGAGTTATAAAATTTGAATACCCACTAGCACCACCTAGATGTGGAGTTTCAAATCATACGGCTCTCCATCAGTTAGTGTTCGATCTACTAAACAACTTTGCAGAAGACATCATCTTTCTAAGTAATCAGGATCTCGAGATATATGAGTTATAATATTTGAGTACTCACTTGCGCCACCTGGATGTGGAATTCTACATCATACTTGTCTTCATCAGTTAGTGTTTGATTTACTAAACAACTTTGCAGAAGACACCATCTTTCTAAGTAATCAGGGTCCTGAGATGTATGAGTTATAAAATTTCAATGCCCACTAGCGCCAACTAGATGTGGAGTTTCAAACCAAATGGCTCTCCATCAGTTAGTGTTTAACCAACCAAACAACTTTGCCGAAGACACCATCTTTCTAAGTACTCAGGATCCTGAGTAATATGGGATAGAAAAATTACATGCTCACTAGCGCCGCCATTCGGTTGAAATCTGAATTTCTCAGATCACCTCACGAAGGCCCTTGATATCCCAAGTAACTTTGCCGAAGACCCCATATTTCTAGATCATTTAGATTTTGAAATACACTAATTCACATTCAACTGTCTATCTTATCTTAAATATAGTACGTTCTTCATATTGCGATTTTCAAATTTCCGCATTATAAGGAGTTATACTGTTTTCAAAAAAGGTCTTATAATATTCCAAATAAGATTCCTGTAGAATACATTTGGGGTTGACATCGATAGAAAAGATGGTTTCAAAGGAATAGTCGATAATTCTCATGTGTTGTACAAGTACAACAGCGCGATTAACGGAAGGTTAACAACAACGGTTGTCGAACTCATACTTCTTATCTTCCCCATGACTGTAACTGTTACAATCTGGTAATCAATTGGCTTTTAAGAGGTTTTGAGAAACGTCGTAAAACCAAGATTATTTTATTTTGACCTCATGGTGGTTTTTTGAATGAATGCAATCAGTTTTGTTTTTCCCTATGCTACTTATCTGCTTAGATGGTTTAAAAAGTCGGTACATGCTCATCATGGTGTTTACAATTCCCTCAAATCTACCTGACTTTAGATTTTAGAATATATATCATGGGATGTTTATGCTACAAATTAATCGAGCTTCTAAAAATCCTACTCTACCATAATCTCTACTTACAAACGAAAGTATCCGCCTGATCAAGGACTGCATGCAAGCGAAACAAACAAGAAAATAAAAACAACATAAGAAATAAATCAAACAAAAACGGTTTGAAGAATTAAAGAGTTGAAGTTGACAGAAATGAATCCTCAAAGTTGATTTAACTTCCCATTTAACTCATAAACACTGATAAACGTCTGCATTTCAAGCCATCACAGGCATCACAGTTGCGTAGTTACTCTGGTGGTCAGGCGGCTAGCCATAGTTTTTCAAAGTGAAACCAAAATGAAATAAATTTCCTGGCTTACCCGAACGACAACCGAGACGAGAGCAACTAATGGGCAAACTTTTTTGCAGGCTTCCCTGCCCGTAGCGTAAGTCGCCTGTTAGTTGTGGTGGCGAATTGAGGCGGGTTCACGATTGTTAAACGAAAACGAAGTAACTATTTAAATAGAATCATAAAACCATTCTAAAACCAAACATTTATATTAGTTTGATGCTCTACATCTTCAAGGTTCCAAATAGGTCTGAAATTGTCGCCTGGTTTATCAGCAAATCTTTGCATTTGTATAATTTCAACGCTTCAGAATGAATATTTCGGACTGGCCTATAGCGGTACCACAGAATGATTCAAGATAAAACATCAAGAACATGACATTCTTTCCTCGTCCTCGTTGATGAAGTAACGGAAACGATCCTTAATGTCCACTGCACTGTCGACATCACTATCTTCATCAGAAGCCGTAGCCTCTCTAAACCGTTCGTTGTTGCACAGTGGAATAGAGGGCCCAAATAATTTTCACAATGTGGAGCGGACCTGGTGTGATGGTTAAAGTACGTGACTATCACGCCGAGGACCTGGGATCGAATCCCACTCCCGAGAAATTCACAAAATGTGAGTTCTTTCTTTCGGAAGGGAAGTCAAGCGTGGGTCCCGAGATGCATTAGCCTAGGGCTAAAAATCTCGTTAATACAGAAAAAAATCACAATTTTCAAAACTAGTTGCAGTTTTTTGTAACATGCACTAAAATTTGGGCGAATGTTGGCAACTTTGCAATGCCATTGAGTATTTCTTTCCTTATATTTATTCCTCGGAAATCGATTTTCGACAATTCCTTTAGGGATTTCCTCGGAAATTTCTTTGAAAAGTTTTTGGGAATTTTCTTGAAATATGTTTTTGCGAATTGCTTCAATAATTCTAATAAAATTTATACAGATAGTTCTTCGAGAATCCATTCAGAAACATCGTTATAAACTCTTATGTTTTTTTTTTGAGAATCCTTCGGTGATTTCTTTCTACTTTCACAGGCAGCTTTTTCGGAAATTTTAACTCTATATATCATCAATTTGAAAATTTCCAAGGCAATTATGTTTTTCAGCAATTGTTTCTCAATATTCTTTGGGAATTCTTTCGGAAGTTTTCAATGAAATTCTCTGGCCGTACCTTTGGATATTTCTCAAACAATAGATTGGGAAATTCAGAAATTTCCAATTGGAATTGCTGATGGAATTTCAGAAGGAATTCACAAAGGCATGCGATTTCATAGTCATTAATCGAATGAACCTGAAAATGGAATTGCCATATCAATGTCCTGTAGATTTCTCATAAGAACTGTCACAAAAAAAAAATCCGAACCAAATTCTGAAAAACTGCCTAGGAAATTCCCAAGAGAGTTTCCATTAAAGTTGCCGACATTTTTTTCGAAGATATACGAAGAGTTGCCTCAGGAATTCTTAAAGGAAAACCGGAAAAAGATACCAATGGATTTGTAAAAAAATCGCCAGAAATTTCCTCCAGCATTCACAAAAAAAAATCTGAAGAACTTCCCATAGATTATGCGGAAGGAATTTAAATGTTGCTTCTGAAATGTTTTTCAAAGGCAATGCCCGAGAAATTTCAAAAAGAATTGATGAACGACTTTCTAAAGGAATAAATGCAGGTATTTCCGAATGAATTTTCAAAGAAATTGTAAAAAAAAATCAGAAAAAATTGCCGAAGAAATTCTCAAAAAAAACCTCGAAGATATTTGTCTGACAAATTTTCAAAGCAATTGTCGATGAAATTCCAATAGAAAGTATCGAAATAAGTTCCAAAGGAATTGCCGAGGATGTTCTCAAAGAAAATGCCGCAGAAGTTTTCAAAAACACCACCGAAGAATTCAAGGAAAAATTGATTGAAGAATTCATAAGAATTGCAGAAGGAGTTCATAAAAAAGTTTTGTGAATTCCCTCTGCAGTTACCGAAAGCTTCCTCAAAGAATTCTGGAAATGTTGCACGCAAAAACGGCTACGCTCAAAAATGTGTTCGGCCTGCACATTTTTAGTAAACATTCATGCCGCACATGACTGTGTTGGAAACACACCTTTTTTTTAAAATTGCTCGTACGCTCACATAAGCATGTATTTTGCAATAATTTCGACATGACAACCTCACTTGGTTTATAAACCACCTTCAAATACCGAAAAATATTGATATTTTGCAAAAATGTGAGCGTACGAGCAATTTAAAAAAAATGTGTTTCCAACACAGTCTTTGTGCGGCATGGGTGTTACTCAAAAATGAGAGTTTTTATTTTAGAGAGTGAAAATGGGAAAATGTTGAAATTCCCATATGAATTACAGAAAATGTGGCCGAAAAAATTGCCCACGCCGGGGCCCGTGGCGTAGTTGGTCACACGTTCGCTTCATATGCGGATGGTCATGGGTTTGATTCCCAGCCCCGGCACTTGCAATTTTTCGTCAGTTGCTTTTCCCCCGAGAGCAACTGACACTGACCCTCTTCTGAGCCCCATGGCTCAAGTGGACCCGGATACCTGGACATCGGCGAATTGCTACTCATAATGGACCCCCCCAATCGGACTGGAAAGGAACAACGGCCATCCATCATCATCCTTGTGCTCATCATTCTACCAGTATCAAGTAGAAAAGTGAAAGCAGCAGAAAGGCAACCAGTTCGATAAAGTAGAATAGAATCTAGGCGCTGTACAAAATATAAGTGCAGCTGTCAATTGAAATTGCTCACGCAGTGCCCCAGTGGACAAATAGAGCTGTAAATTAGGTTAAGTGATTAAGAATAAAAAAAAAAATTGCCCAGAAAATTCATGAGGAATTTCCAAAAAAAAGTCATATCAAATTTGCAAAGGAACTCTTAAAAGCATTGCCGAATGAATTACTGAAGACTTTACCTAAGGGACACTGATGTTGCCCTTAACTAGAATTGCTGGTATGTCATAAACATACAGAAAAACTTGTAATTAGAAGACAAAGCTGATTCACAAATTGAGAGATAAATTTGTGAAAAAAATCACGTTCTGGTGAGATTCGAACCCGCGACTCCCTATTCGCTAGATCGGCGCTTTAACCAACTAAGCCACAGAACAAGTAATGAGTCTGCGGAATAGAAAGCCAAACTGACTCCGAAGCCGCACCGTGAACACTCATATTTCACAAACCGATCTCTCTTTCGGCTTGGATGCCAATCCACAACACACTCGCATTTGTGCCCACTAACTACAAGTGAGAGCGAATTTTTCATTGAAGCCGAGACTTACTATCGCACTCCGCATACCCAGCCTCCAAGCAGTTTGTTTTGCTGGTGTCTAATCAGTATGCGTCGAGAACTCGGCACGATCGCACGCTCTAACGACCAACTGCATAGACGACGCAAGCAAGCGTACAATGATGCATATTGCTCTTTACTGCAATATTATCAGATGTGCCGGTATGTCTGAAACATACTGGAAAAACTTGTAATTAGAAGGCACGAAATGTTGCTATTTGGCAAATTGAGAGATGAAATTTGTGAAAAAAAAATCGCGTTCTGGTGGGATTCGAACCCACGATTCCGTATTCGCTAGATCGACGCTTCAACCACTAAGCCACAGAACAAGTAATGATTCTGTGGAATAGAAAGCCAATCTGACTTGGAAGCCACCACTTGCTCTGAAGCTTAGTTGATTAAAGCGCCGGTCTAGCGAATATGGAGTCGTGGGTTCGAATCCCACCAGAACGCTTTTTTTTTCTCACAAATTTCATCTCTTAATTTGTCAATTAGCAGCATTTCATGCTTTCTAATTACAAGTTTTCCAGTATGTTTCAGGCATACCAGCAAATCCAGTAATAAGCCAGTAAAGTTCAATATGCATTATTGTTCAGTGTTCACTCAGGGAATGTTTGTTACTAGGTGTTTTGGTATATTTATGTATGTATTTGTCTATGTTTAACTTTTTGTAGTTGTTTGGACTACTAAATTGAGCTTTAGGCGCAATTACTTTATATCTTCCAACGTTTCGGCTCTTGGGTTGGGCCTTCCTCAGAGATGCCTGAAATTGGGTTTATTTATTAGTTTGGGATTATGGTTTGCATTCATTTTTTTTACAAAAATTACCCACTATGGTCGTACCGCGAGCATTTTTCATCGCCCTTTACTGGGCTATGGGCTGTCGGAATAAGTTTTGTGATTTAAAAAAAAACCCTTCTTCAGAATATGCTTAGCAATCGACTTTATTAAGCAAATTCCACAAGTTGGTGCTGTGTTGAAACGATTTTTGTTGGTGTTCCTTGGAATTTTTCGGAAAATTACATGAAAAATTTTCTTAGGGAATCAGTTAACCTAAAAATAATATTGAGAAGCTCCTTATAAATGAGGGAATTTTTAAAAACTTTTCGGCGAACATATTGAGGGTGATTTCTTTATAGAGTTACAGTCAGAACATGGTAAAATTCCAGCCAGATTTCATGATCACTAGGCTTGTGGTATGGGTAAGGGGACTCCTGAAGATGAGCATATTTTTAGTGGTAATCAGTATCTTAAAAGCAAATCATGTTGACTTTTCTGCAGTAGTTAATCAATAAGTTAGTCACACAGTTTCTAATACTTACTTATTTTTATTTTTGAATGTGTTCCTCAAAATAGGGTAGTATGAATATGATTCATCATTCGTACGAATTTCATTGATATGCGTTCTATCTGGAAAGATCCTAACCTTCAAAACCTATGTGAATACAATTTTATAATTGGTACCCGATGCTACAAATAACCTCAAAACCCTTGTCAAAATTCAACTCTGAAACTTTAAGATCCCTGAATCGATCCTGAAAGTTCCCGAACCCCCTGAAACACTTTGAAACGCCTTGAAATGCCTTACACTCTTCCTCTTAAATCCCCTCTTAGTCATAAGATCTTCGGAAACTCTCTGACACCCCAGGAAACGCTTCTGAAACCTTATGAAGGGTTACGTACAAAAGGCTGAAAATAACAAAAGGCTGCAATCACAGAAGGCTGACATGACAATTCGACGCCGTCAATTAAAAAACGGTCGTTCTCAAGATCTTATCAAGTCCATGGTACCGTCGTTGGGGGTGAGAATGGGTCAAAAAAGGATACTCAAAGATTGATTGTTGAATAACAAATGCAATTGAAGTTGGAATAACTTTTTATTTGGTATGTATACTCTTCTATGTGGTTATGATAGTTTAGCAGGAAAGTATCGCATTATATGAATTGCTTACTAATCTCACTCCTTAGAGGGTTCACCGGTTTCATTCTCGGCCAGTCCAGGAACTTTTCGTGTGGAAAAAAGTCTTGGCTTTGTTGGGCATAAAGTGTATTTTTGCCTGCCACATAGTATGCAAAATGGTCATTGGCAAAGGCAGCTCTCAGTTAAGGGATACGGGACGCCGTGTTATTTTTCCTATCTTCCCTCTCTTTCTAACAATTTGCCTTGCGATTTTGAGGAAGATAATCTCGATTTCTATGGCACTGAAGATGATGAAAATCAATCAGCATATGCACTGCAAGTGAGTCTACACAATGATAAGTTTTTGTTGCAAAATATGAAGTAGAATCTGAGATTACCATCTTAGTAGCAACAGAACAATAGCGGACATTTCGTTGACCGTCCCGTTCGCCCTTAACTGTGGATGGAAGTGATCATAGAACACTAATCTGAAAAGTGGGCATTGTTCAAGTTGAGGCGTTACGCCAAGAAGAAGAGGATTTGTAATTTAAATATACACCAATATTCTCTTGACTATATTCAAACATATAATTCATTTCATGTGTTTCTGTACTTTCAACCATTTTTGCATTCAGCCTTTTGTGATTTCAGCCTTGTAGCGGGTTACGTATAAAAAGCTGAAAGACAAAAGGCTGAAATAACAACAAGCTGAATAACAAAAAGCAGAAACACGAAAGGCTAAAATATCAAAAAGCTGAAATGATAATTCGACGCCGTCAGTTTAAAACAGCCGTTCTCAAAATCTTATCAAGTCCATGGTATGCTTTATTGATCAGCCATATGATTATGGAAATGTTTCTCAAAAGTATAGCCCACTTTCAGAAGAAGAGAAAATCTCTGATGTTGGCAACTATAATGTCAACAATCATTACAACAGCATAACCCGGAAGAAAAGCCCTTGTTTAAAAAACGAGAAATTACCGATTGCAATAACATCAGTCACATTTTTTGTAATTGTGTGACCCATATAGAAAAAGTTTGCGGAAGTTCAGAAATACCATGCTGAGGTTCACCGGTTTCATTCCCGGCCAGTCCAGGAACCTTTCGTGATGAAAATTTTCTTGGTTTTGTTGGGCATAAAGTGTATTTTTGCCTGCAGCAAATAGCGCAAAATGGTCATTGGCAAAGGCAGCTCTCAGTTAACTGTGGGTGGAAGTGATCATAGAACGTTAAGCTGAGAAGCAGGCATTGTTCAAGCTCATTTCATGCGTTTATGTACTTTCAACCATTGTTGCTTTCAGCCTTTTGTAATATAGCCTATCTGTTACGCCATGAAACTTCTATTGGTGCTCTTCTAAAAACCGTTGAGGTCACTGGAACTCGCGAAAACTCCCCTGAATCTCCTGGAACCCCCATGAAACCCAATAACATGACATAAAACGAACATAAACCTACCTAGATCCCCTCCTGAAGCTCTCCTGAAGCCCTCGATGCCCTCGGAAATTTCCGGGAGTCACCTGAAGCCCATTGAAACCCCATGAAACTCCTTGAAGCCCTAAAACCCTCTGGAACACCATGAAGTCCTCCGAGACGCCTCTGTTCGGCCTAAAGATTTAGTGCAAACTGATATGCCTTGATATTTCTTTTCTGAAATTTGGTATGGAAAACAGATTTTTCAAAAAGAAAAAAAATCGTCTGGCAGCCTACAACCAGAGAAAGACAATCACATAGTTAAGAGCTCAACCGCACTCAAGATCACCAAAAGTTCGAAGTTCCACAAAAAATTTCTCAAAATCAAAAATTCTTAAAATAATTTTTGTTTTACCAGTAAACATAAAAATAAAGAAAATAGATATCTTTATTGCCAAAAATTTCTCATTTTTAATTTGATCATTCAATTACACCATAAAATCGTTCAAGATTTCATCAAGAGTTGGTCCACGAGTACTCAAAACAACACTTTAAGAAGTGACAGTTGGTATTCCCACGTACATTTTACTAGTAGGTATAAAAAATCAAACACTTGAACACCTTTTAAGGAATATCGTCAAAACTTTTTTTAGCAAAATTTCGTCCGAGGTTTTTTTTTTTCAAATACAATGAATAAGTAAACATTGGCTGATTTCCTTTCACGATATTTATTATTGAAGGTCTGTAGATTTGGTTTCAGTTGAGTAAACCAATTGAGCTATAATTTTCGCAGCTCTAAAATAAGTGCCCATGAGATTCTATTCATGTTGGTTGTGGGTTATGAAATACGTATTTGTTTTTATATTTCCTAAGCGGAGAGTTCATTAAAATATGAGTTCCTTAAGGTATTTCTCATGGAATTATTTGAAGTCCTCCTTGAATTTTATTGAATTTTTCGAGGAATTCCTACAGATATTTTCCTAGAAATCTTTGAGGGATTTATCCTACAATTGCTGTAGAGATTTCACCAAGAACTCCACTAAGGATTCTTCCAGGAAATCCTTCAGGAATTACTTCATAAATTCTTTCGGAAAATCTTCCAGGAATTCCTTCAGGGAATTCTCCAGGAACTCTTTCATGGATTTCTGCAGGAAATTCCTCCAGAAACTACTTTTAAGAGGAATTCTTTGAGGCATTTCTCTAGGAATTCCTTCCGAAAGTTTTTCCTTGAGCTCTTTAAGGGATTTCGCCAGAAGCTCCTTTAGGATTTTTTTTTTCGGGAATTTCTGGAGGAATTTCTTCAGGAGCACCTTAAGTAATTTCTCCACGAACTCTCTCAGAGAATTCTCTTGAGACTTTTCCAATGATTCCTCTTGAAACCCTTCAAGAATTCAGGATTTTTTTGAGAAATTTAGTTATGGACATCCCTAAGCTCTACCCACGATATACGGTCTCTACCATCGTGGACTAGATGCTGACCAGGCACTTGGCAAACCGCCATGAACACCAACCCTTGGCGACAACGAACTTTGGACAACGAGCATACAGTTGCTGACAACGCAGTCAGCAATCCACCATGAGGACCGACCGTTGGCAACATCGAAGCCCCGAGCGACGCGTGTCAATGCCCCTGGAACGGCAACGGTCACCAATACTTCGATCGACGCAATCCAGGCCAACATCATCCGATGGCCTTTCGCTGATGCCAGCAAGATTCTCATCGAGCCCCACCGGAGGACGCAGGTGCGCCCTCAGCCCAGGTGGTCAAGGCCAGTCAGTTAGTAGGAAACCTTGAGTGCGAGCAGTTAGAAGTTCTAAGTGAAGTCTGATAGAAAAGTGTGGCCTTCAGCCGTAGGAAAGACTTATGTAGCAAGTGAAAAATGAATGATTAATGAAATTCGGGACTTAGTGTTCATAAGTGAAGAAAAAGATTTCTTTTTAAAAAGTCAGATGTGAAGTCCCGTACATTTCTGGATAGGCTTTTACAGGAACTCCTCCACAGATTCCCTAACGAACTTCCTTAAGAATATGTTGTTAAATTCTTTCCGAGCATTCTTCATGAACTTCTTCAAGGCTTCCTCTACGACTTCTTCATAGATGACAGCAGGAACTCATCTTAGAGCTCGTTCAGGGATTACTGCAACAACAACTTCTGGGATTTCTGCGGGAACTCCTCGAAAGATATTTCCAAGAAGTACTTCATAAATTTCTCCTGGAATTCTTTAAGGGGTTTCGGCTAGAGTTTGTAGGGGATTTTTTTCCTGAAATTTATTTTGGGATTCTTCCAGAAATTCCTTCAGGAATTCTTGAGGAGATTTCTCCTAAAAATGTTGGAAAAATTTCTCTTGTTATTTCTAGAAAGACTTTTTCAGGAACTTTTAGAGATTCTCCAGGGATTTCTCCAGAAATTTCTTCTGAAGTTTCTCTTGAAACTGCAGGAGAGAATTTGTTTTCAAAGATTCCTTCAAAGATTTCTTTCAGGAATCTCTCCAGGAATTTCTTCAGAGATTCCTCCATGATTTTTCTGGAATAAATCAAGGAATTTCCTCAGGGATGTATCCAGCAAGTTCTTCCGGGATTCTCTAAGGAATTCATTCAAAAACTCCTTCAGGGATTCCTTTAAAAGTTTCATCAGGGATTTCTCCAGAAAGTTCTTCATAGTTTCCTCTCCGGGAATTCTATCAGTTACTTATTCAGGAAATTTTGTAGCGATTCATCGAGGAATTTCTAGAGGGTTTCATTCAGAAGTTCCTCTAATGGAATTAATAAACCATAGAGGATGGATGTCGCTGGATATATATCTGTCAAACTGCATACTTTTTCGCTTTGACACTTATATCTCATCTTATATTATCTTTGAAGCTTTGTCAGCAAGTGATATAGCGACGCCAACGACATTCTTGCTGTAGGTCAGGTGTTTATCCTGGAGCAAGTTCAAGGATTCATGTAGAAGTTCCTGTAGAGTTGCTGTACCTCCAGAAGTTTTTCTAGAATTCCTCCGGGAGGTCTTCAAGGGATTTATTAAGAGTGTTCATCGTGATAAACTTCAGGATTTTTTTTTTCAGGGATTTCTTCAGATTTTTTTTCCAAGCATTGCATCAGGAATTCCTCCAGCAATTACTTCAGGAATATCCTCACGAATTTGCATAGTTATTCTTTCAGTGATTTCTCCTGGAGTTCTGTGAGAAATTTCTCTTAGAGAGTTCCTGGAGGGACTTCTCCTGGTATTCCTTGATGGATTTGTCCTAGAATTCTTTGTGGGATTCCTCTTGGAATTCTATGAAGGATTTCTCCATAAAGTCTTCCAGGAATTTTCCCAAGAACTCCTGCATTGATTTCTCCAGGATTTTTTTCGAGAATTCTTCAATTAATTCCTTCTAAAATTTCTTCAGGATTTTTTTTTATTTTTCTTGGAAATCTTTGGGAGATTTCTTCTGGAATTGCCAAAGAGATTTCTTCAGAAACTTCCTCTCAAGTTCCTTCAAAGCTTTCCCCAGGAGCTGTTTTTGGTGGGAACTCCTTCGTTGCTTTCTGGAGCAACTTTTTCTATGGTTTCTCCAGAAATTTCTTGATGGATTTCTACTGGAATTATTTGTGGGATTCCACCAGCAGTTCCTTGAGAGATTTCTTCTGTAATTCCTAGAGGAATTCCTCTAGGAACTCCTCCATGGATTTCTTTAGGAAATCCAGGAAGTTCGTTAAGAATTGCCATAGTAAATCAGACTGGATTACTTTCGTAGCTCATTCAAGGATTCCTCTAGATGTTTCCTCCATGATTATCCTAATGAATTTTCCCTGATATTATTTGAGGAAATTCTTTTGGAATAGCTGTAGGGATTTTTCCAGCAACTGCTTTATGAACTCTATCAGCAACTCTTTTAGAGATTCCTTCAGACACACCTTCAGGAATTCCTCTTCCGACTTGGCCGATAACACTGCTATAAAAATAGAGCTTAAGTTAACTAGAAAGAAAGAAAGAAAGTTAAGATAGAAAAGCTTTCTAGAGATACTTTCTCAAAAACTACCGTCAAACGGGGTTACTTGCAACAGCGGTGTAACTTGCAACACGATGACATACACTAAATGTGAAGCATTTTTAATAATAAATTAAAACTAGTATGCCCTACTATTTCGGTTATAGAGATTATGTGTATCAAAGATCGATTTAGTATAAAAATTAGCTTTGTTTCTTTGTTTATGGTTTAGCTACACTGTTAAAACGGATTGCTCATTTTATGCCATAAAAACAAGTATGAAAATCGTGCTTGACCTCTCCCTTATGGTAAGTGCGATAAGTCTGATGACCTTGCTTGCAGTTAGGGTACCTAATAGTAAGCTTAGCTAAACGATAAAAGTTTGATAAACTTATCGACTAAGTAATGCAAAAAATCATTATTATATTCGACAACCACTGTGGGGTAACTTGCAACAGTTGAATTTGACGAAACCTTCTATTAATTATCTTCATTTCACGATATATTTGACAGAAATAACCGAAATGGATCACTTATTAATTACGTAACGCGGTTATTTTCAAATGACAATTCATTTTTTTTTACATTTTTTTTGCACGTGACCTTCAAACATTGTTGGGAAATACCACATTTTGAAGTTTCATTCATGTTTCATCACATCATGTTAAAAGTTCAATTTTTGTTTATGAACGCTGTAAAGCAATCACCAACATCAATTCTGAATGGATGGAGTAAATTATTTCAGTTTAATACCCAAATTAGCGAGTTTGACATTTACAAAGAAGAATAGGTGTGTTTCAATCATGTTAATTTAGCTGAAATTGCCAAACACCACTTCAAACTGAAAACTACTTGAAGATGACTCACTCTACCTTCTCAAGAAATGTCAATAATCATTGTTGACATTTTGTAATGAGTGCTAAGTCACGAGAATCATATATATACTTTGTGTTTGAGGGACGTGAGACCTGTTGCTAAACGATATACTCTCGCTTGCAATAACTATCAATCCTTTTATGAAAAATTATATGTCAATTGGTTAGTGTACATCTTTTCATGTTATGTTTCATGCATAACATCAAAAATTTACAATACGACTATATACTAGAATGTTAGTGCTGTTTAATGATAGCTAACTTGGCTTCATGTCCTATGTTGCAAGTTACCCCACAGATGGGGAAACTTGCAACAAGCATGTATTTCGTACCTCCTGATTAGGTGGCAACGTATTTTGGTAAACCAAGTGCTGCACAGTATTCTACTCGGGATAATTAGCGTACACGATGCTTCACAGGATGTTTCAAATGCTTAGATTTTTATTGATATTGCTTTAAAGTCGAAAAGTGTTGCAAGTTACCCCATTTGACGGTAGCTATTTTCTTAAAAACTTATTGACGATTCTTCAAAACCACGGATATTTACCAGGAATTGTTTTAAGAGCTTTAACCGAGTACTTTATTCTAACGAATCGATTGAATCCCATATTTTCGTCTATGTAATTTCAACCCCATCTAATTCGTTTCAGCCCACCGTGTATCGTTCCCTTCGTCTGTCTATGTGACAAGCTCCCTACAAGTCCAACGACTGCAGTTACTGCGGAAAACTTTGTCGTGCAGTTTCCGGTATTGTCTCGTCGTTATTGGACCCTTCATCGTCGAATGAGGAGTGGATGGAATGTACGGTACGGGTTCCGTCCCAAATGGGGCGCCCCTTGAAGGGTGTCACCAGTAACCGTTTATACATGGATGGAGCAGGGTACGAAGAAGTTCCACAGCTAGTTGGACAAGGTACTTTGAAAAAGTTGTTTTGACATGGCTGGGAAACCACGACAGTAACTAACTCGGAAAGTTGAATTCTCAGAAGCATTACATCGTCGGGTGGCAGGAGTTATCGCAGCAAGTTTCTCCAATTTGTTAACTCTGATAGCGAGATGGCGCTCGACGCTCGTTGAAAATTTGATTCGCCTAGATGTTGTGCCAGATTACATTTTCTGCATAAATTCAGGCGTTTTTTTAGCGAAGAGCTTCGCGATCCTTCACGTTCGACATTCACCATCCGATTCGGCACGATAAGCCGGCAAATTCCACGCCACTGCCCCGCGAAGAATCGATAAAATTTAATTAGACTAAGCCTTTGTGCCCCGACTGAATCGTCCAATTATTCCCATATATCTGTCTGTCATCGGGCGGCGGCAATCGTGGCAGAATTATTGCATCCCCCTTTGGAGCGGTCGTTTCCAGCCACACGAAACGCGGAATGGATTCCAGGTCGAATGGGAATTTGGATTCGCCTTTGTGTCTCGGCATTTGTGCGAATCAATGAAGGAACACTCCGTACTCTATCTACATAATCACTATTCACCTCAAGCATTCTCTGTAGGGCGGGCAAATTTATTACCGGTTTCACAATGGACCTAGGGGAGAACAATGTCCTTGGTAGACGGAGAAGAACCGGGCGACTGTGAGAATGTTCCGAAGTAATCCTGAAGGACGGAAGTTGGCGAAGTTTTTCGAGGATGTGCTCGCCAAATGATGGGTAGGATACTACAGAGATACCTGTAGAAAAATATCTGCAAATAGACACCTGTTCCAATAACTGGGAATCTTTTTTGAGAAAATCATTCTTAAATCTGCTCTCCTACTGACTTTTTTTATAAGATTTTTCTGCAGAGCTTTGTCAATCAACATCTACGGATGATCTTTGGGGAAAATCTCTAGAGATTCTTCTTGGAAAAAAATTGAAAATTTTTCAAATAATGCCAAAATATTCACAGAAATTTCACAAAGAATTCCTTCGGGAATTGTTTTGAAAATTCTTAGAATAACTTTGAAATTCTTAGAATTATGTTGGTTAAAAGAATCAGAAGCTCTACTTCCCTTAACTTGTCTTCAAGATTGCTATCGAAATTCTTCGATGATATGTTCTACATTATTCTTAAAAATTTTGATTTTTTTTCAGAAATTCTTCTAGTGATATTGCTTATAATGCGTTTGAAGTTCCTACAAATTCGCCAGAACTTTTTCTAGGATTCCCAGTGACATTTTTTTTTCTAGCAGAATTTCCTCTTTAGTGTTTTTATTTTGTTCCGGAATATTTTGCTGGAAAATTTTCCACTGAAATTCATTTGGAAGTTTCTGGAAGAATTCCTTCAGGAACTCTTCCATGTACTTCACTGGGATTTTCTCCTATGAGTTGTTAGGTTTTACTTGAATAATTCAAAAAGGACAGAAAAAAAAACACGAGAAGCCGTTCATGAATTTATTTTTGTTTTTCGATTATCTTAGAATTGGTCTTGAAGTGAATTCGAGAATATTTTCATAAAATTTGTTCGAAAATTTCTTCAGGATTCTGTTATGAATTCCATGACTCATTTTCGTCGTGTACATTTACCACTGCACAATTTGTAAGGTATATCTCAGCGACCGGAGGCGCGCCATTCAGGATGGTAAGCTTCCTGTGCATATGGGATTTGTAAGATTGTCAGCAAAGGGATTCGATCAGAAGGTTAGATAGATACAGTGTATCAAACAATTGTCCGTACAGCAATTTTTTGGTCAAAATAATTTTTCATTCAAATGTTCATAACTTTTTTATACGTCAATCAAAAATGCTGAAATTTTGACCAATCATGAGTCATATATTAAAGCTCCATTGGTTCAATTTTGAGCGAGATCGAATAAGTTTCCTGAAAGTTATAGAACTTTTAGAAAAACTTTTAAGATTTTTGAACACATTTGTAAAACATTATATCTCAGTATGTACTCGATCAATCTTTTTCATTTTTTTGTGTGTTACAGCTGATACCTGAGGCTTCCATATGTAGCTACTTTTGAGGTTTTATATTCACCACAAAAAATATGAAAAATATGCTTATGTAGTTGGCGATGTTTAAAAATTTACCATATTTTGCATATATAATCTGCCAAACGTCTTTCACCAATAAACGTGCATTAACCGAACAAAAAAATACAGAGGACCTACTCTTCATATATAGTTTAGCAGGTCCTGTATAAAAATATTACATTAAGAGAGTTTAAAAACGTTGAAAACACTTGGCACTTTTATTGATCAAAATATGATAAATTTCCAAATGACACACTGAACATATACAGATTTTTAATATTTTTTGTAGTGAATATAAAACCTCAAACGAAGCTGCATATGAAAGCCTTAGGTTTAAGCTGTATCACTAAAAAAAATTGAAGAAGTTTCATTGAGTACATATTGAGATATAATGTTTTAAAAATGTGTTCAAAAATCTTATAAGCTTTACTAAAAGTATTATAACTTTCAGAAAACTTATTCGATATCGCACAAAATTTCACCAATGGAGCTTCAATATTCGACTCATGATTGGTCAAAATTTCAGCGGTTTTGATTGACGTATAAAAAAGTTATGCACATTTAAATGAAAAATTATTTTGACCAAAAAGTTGCTGTACGGACAATTGTTTGATACACTGTAGATGGTGATAGTTTGCAGAATAATGTTAGTGCTGTTCTTCTTGAAGACTAAATCATGAAGCTTTTCAACTATAATTCCGAGATTATCAGAAATTTTCTTTATTTTTGCGATAACCTAGAACGGTTCTGTGGAATGAACAGTGTTTTTCATAATTACCCAGGTAACAATTTCATGCTGTACAAACGTTACTCCAACTATTTTAAATTGGCCTTTATTTGAACAAAAGCTGAGCACAAGAGATACCATCCTTTATTCAGCTCCAAAACATCAAATTTTGGTGATATTATTCAACCTTTAGCTGATTTGGGGTTATTGGAAGGCTGATTTAAGGCTTAATATGCGCTTAATCAGTAATCAATTACATTTTTACGATTATGTAAAAATAAAATAAAAACACTTTCGTGAGCCTATGTTTACCATTAGCTACGTCTATTTCCAGAAGCAATGTTTAGGAACGTAGCAAGTAATCTGTGGGAAAACTGGGAATTGAACTTGGATCTCCTGATTTATGGTCACTCACCTTAGCACCTACACCACACACAATTGTATACATATCCTCGAAAACAAGATCATTACTGGTTGTGCCTGAATAGTGAAGAATATAAGTTGAACTAAGTCTGTATTGAGGCTGAAGATGCGATGTGGACTTCACACGAAATCCATGCTTGGGTCAGCTGTCAAAAATCATTTGATTAAAGGTTGAACAACAGATGAATAATTTTGCATGTTGATGTATGTTTAAAGCTGGTTACCCAGATATTCTATTCAACTTGATAGTATTCAGCCATTGACACCATTAACCAGCTATTGTGCAGCTAATACTCTCACTGTTCAGCATTCATTGTTACCTGGGTAAATCTTCTTTTGAATTTTGTACGTATTTCATCAAAAAATTTCATCCAGGCCCAGAAGTACCATAGAAAATCGATGTAATTAATCTCAAATATATGCGTTTTTATAAAGTTTTCATGGTATTGTGATCAAGGAAGCATTTTATTCAGAAAAATCTTGCCTTCAGCGTTTTTTTGCCGTTCCAATTTCCCGTTCCGACATTTAAAACATCATGGATTTAGTCGTCCTGGAAATCTTCCGGTAGTGCCTTCGGTAAGTCCTTCCGATATTTCTTTTAGCTTTTTCAAATATTTCCCAAAGAATTTCTTATGAGATTCTTAAAGAATTTTTTTTCAGGAATTTCTACTGGAGTTACAACTAGAATTCCTGTAGGTTATGCATGGATTTGCCGGCATTCTTTCTCATATCTCAAGGATATCTGAAGGAACTCCTCAAGAAGGCTTTTCTGAGATCCCTCATGAATTTCTTTACTGTACCATCTTCGTCATTTAGATGTTTTTCAACTTTGAAACATTGTTTTTCTTGATTTGAAAATTAGTATGGCACTGATAAAATTATAAATCATTAAAATATATCTGAAATAATTCCAAATGTTTCTCTTATTATTTCCACTGGAGTTCTCTTTGAAAGTTTTTCGGGAATATCAGGAAAAATATCACCAAGAATTTCTTTCGCAAATTCCTCAAAATTTTCCGGGATTCCTCGAAAAGTACTAGTGAAGTAAAAGTGATTTCTTCTGAGAATCCTTCTGGAGTTTCTCTGGAGTTCTGAGAGTTTTCAAAAAAATTCTTCTGATAATTTCTTCTGGAATTCATTAACAAGTTCCATCGGAGATTCCTCCTGATGATCTTTTTGTTATTGTTTCAGTAGTGGTGTTTTACAAAACTTTTGGACTCTTAGAATGATCTACAGGTAGAACACACGAAAGATCTACTGTAGAAATCCAAGAATATAGTTCGGTAATTCCAGACATTTCAATAGAAAATCCAGTTAAATAGCAAAACGATCTCATTGAGATATAAATTTCTTCAGAGAGAATTTTTTCTTGAAAAATACCGAATTTAATGGGTGGAAGAATTGCAAAAAGAGTGAGATATTCCAGTTAAAACTTTATGAGAAATACTAAAAATATTTTTTTTTTTTGAGAAATCCTTGAAGAAATATCCTTAGGAATCTCCTAAGGAGTTCCTGGAAAGCAATCCGAATTAAGATCAAGAAGAACGATAAAAGTTACAAGTAGAAGAAACTGCATGGATAAACTTTTTGAGGGATTCCAGAAGGAACGCAGCGAAGATTCGGAGGGGGACCTTATGCAGAGATCAGAAGGACTTCGTAAAACTAATTACTGAAACAATTTCAAGAAGTATACCGACAGACATGAAATCCCAGATAGAGCTTTTCGAGAAATTTCGGACAGTTAGCCTACAGGAGGAACTCCAGGAGGAATAGTAGAAGACAATTTGGGTTTCTGCTGGATCCCTATAATATCTTAGAAGGATTTTCTATAGGACTCCCAGGAGAGATATCTAGAAGAATTTCATCAGAAATTCCTGAAAAAAAAATCACTGAAGAAACGGCAGGAATCATACCAGAAGAAAAACACCTGAAAGAAGTTCTGGAGGAATCGAAGAAGAAACTCTTTAGACTCCAGAGGATTTCCCCATGTTTTGGAGGTGAAAGGAAGTTTTAAGCGATTTCCGAGGTCTTCCAGGGTTGTTCCAGGAAGTCTCGGGGGGTTCAGTGGTGTATGACCGGTTTTTCAGGAGGTCTCAATGAGT
>NW_026917743.1:0-11198 GCF_035046485.1 Aedes albopictus
AAATTGTTTCCATTAGTTTCCGATAGAGATGAAGTAAACTTAAAGCGCCTCTTGCGGTGACATGTGTCGGAAACCGGTGCAGGTAGTTCATTTATTCGGTTCTCATTCGTGGTTGATGAGAATTGTCGTTTGAAAAGATCGTAAAATTACTTCGGTAATCTTACGTATTTCCGGCCACGAAGTCTTGGGATCCGACCTTATCTGAGGACTAACAGAACTTCTACTCGTCCATTTTGACCTGGACCGTGGAAGAGGCGGGAGTGCGTGTTAAAGTTCTTGTGTCGCGGTGTGTTTAATTAAGTATGTGATTTAAAATGTGAGAAGTCTTCTAGATTAAATTAAATGTTACTTTTTCGTTCCTTTCCGTTAGCCAGTTAGCTAGTTCAATAACCTTTGTCAAAGGTTACGTGCGGTCAAGATAGTTCGTGTGTGCGTGTATGTGAATAAGAAAGGTAATTGTGAAATTTGTTGTGTGGAGTAAACTTTTTGTTAAACGTGTCGAACAGCCGTTCGACGGCTTTTTATTCAGGATTTGATCCACGGCCGAAAGCTCGGCACACCGCACCTTTTTCGCCAAACGCGCTCTCGACCCCACGTCGCAGCGTCAAAAGTCCCGGTTTGAGGGGAAAGCCGGAAGGGAACAACCGTTCCGACAGAGCGGCCAAACCACGTTTTTCTTCGGTGTTCATGAGGTAGACACCGTACCCACTAAGCCACCGACGACCCCCATCGTCAGATCCGCCATCAAGCAACTTTTTCGGTGATCGGAACATTCACCCACCGGAGGCGGCCGAAACCCACGTTTTTCTACGTCGGCCATGTGGTAGTCACCTTACCGACGAAGCCATCGACGACCCCCATCGTCATCGACACCGAGAAGCAACTGCGCCGGTAATCCGGTCCGTTTAGAGACCGGCAGCGAGAAAGGCGCACTTTCCGAACCGCCGCGCACCGCGCACATTTGGTGCAATCGTCGCAATACCACCATCGAGGATGCGCTAAAAATAGCGTGCTGCTTTGCCAAGCCGTCCGTCGACCGCCACGCCGTCGCTTCTTCTTTGCCGGCGGCATTCATCAGCAGCTTAAAGGGTACCGTGAGTAGACAAAAACCTATTAACCATGCGCATGCGTTAAACTCCACACACTAACCGAGCTCGGAGAAGAAAGTTATTGAATCGATTACTGTCGATAGAACCAGAGTAGGATAACAAATTTAAACCGCACACACGTAGGGAAAGCTAGAAAGAAGAAATGAGATAGCATGGAAAGGAACATGCGTTAATAAAACCTAGGTTATCAAATTGGAATAAATGTTTCGTTAGTTTTTGTTACCTTCAAATGCTGTTTTTTGTAGAATGTTAGTGCTTTCCCCGATGTAACAGTTTTTTGGTCTTCGAGATTTCTCACGTTCGCGTCGTTCTACCTGTTTTTAGTTATTTTTGTACGCCAGGGTAGACTGCCTGGGAAATCAGTCTCTCCACTCACGTGTCCGAAGCTAACAGGGAAATTTGAATTGGTGAGTTCTTCCAATGATGATACTCGTGAGTGGTGTCTTTGTGAGTTGGTAGAACGACGGTTAGCATCAACCATATTTTGAGAATCGCTCAAGGCGACCTCTATAAGTGAGATATCTCGATTAGCCGTACTTTTGAGTTTTCTGTATCGTCCCTAAATCGCTATTTGGTCTCTTATAAAACAAACCCGCCCTGAGGTTGGGTTTCTTGCCGGGCAAACATAACTCGACAGACGGTCCTCTTCGGAGGTGGCGCTTAAGCCGTCCGTTTTCGGAGCCAGGGAACGAAGCAGAAGACGGGAAAACTCTTAGCCGCAATTTGCGTGCTACACATTCGGAGGACATAAAAGTTCATACCACAATTATATCACATTATGTTATAGAAGCTGTTTTAAAACTCATTGTAATATAGTTAAGTTATGATTCTTTGGCATTCAGAAAGTATTGTTACAAAGTTGTATGAAATTATGATTGAAACTAGTTATTTTAAAGCCAAGATTCATATCACGTTTTGTTATAATTTTGATCTGTTTATAACACAATAAGTTATTTTCTTGATTACACCAATGTACTTATTGTTACAATTTCAGTTATTTTAACATCATCCTGCATCTAGTTTATAACATAATAAGATATTGAAATTTTTTATAACATCAAAACACAATATGTTACAAACTTGATATAATTTTCTAGTCGGGGTATCCTTCCAGAAGTTCATTCAGAGATCCTTGCATCTTCTTCTTCTTCTTCTTCTTCTTCTTCTTCTTCTTCTTCTTCTTTGCGGCTCTACGTCCCCACTGGGACTTGGCCTGCCTCACTTCAACTTAGTGTTCTTTGAGCACTTTCACAGTTATTAATTGAAGTGCTTTCTTTGCCTGCCATTGCAGGATTTTGTATATTGTGAGGCAAGTACAATGATACACTATGTCCAGGGTGTCGAGAAAATTTTCCCGATCGGAACGGGAATCGAACCCGCCGTCTCCGGATTGGCGTTCCATAGCTTTAACCTAGCTTACTGGAGACCCAGGAGGATTCATAGATGCCTCCTGGAGATCCATCAAGAATTCCGTAAGAAGTTCCATCAGGAATTCCTGAAGGATTTCTTAGAGAAATAAGTCCAGGAGTTCTTTCAGAGATTTTTCCAGAAGTTTCAGGGATTGTTGCAGACATGGTTGCAGATGTTTCTTCAGAGATTCTTCCTGGATTGCTTCAGGGATTCCTACATGTAGTAAGATTACATTAGGCTGACTGAGGGTGCAAGAGTAGATTGACAGTTAGGGATGTTCATTCTGTAATAAACCTCTGAACGATAAAGACATTGTCTTATTGAGTTACTAGAGTTACTACAATTCTGAAGTGGGATACGCCCAACTCAGGCATATCCCTAGGATGTTTTTGAAGGATCTTTTGTTGAGTTTTTCCAGGAATTCCTTCTAGAATTCCTCCAAAAATTCTTTCAGGGATACCCTTACCCAGAAAGATTTCCTTTTGGGAGATTCCGCTGAAAATCTTTCGAGGATTCCGCATGGGAATCCTCCGGAGATTCCTCCGGAGATTCCTTCGGGATCTCCACCTCCTGCAGGGATTTCCCCTGTAATTTCTTCGGGGATTCCTCCTGGACTTCTTTTAAGGGTTTTTCTTTCGGGAATTTCTCCTAGATTTCCTTCGGGGATTCTTCCTTCCGGGGTTTCCTCATAGACATTCACGAAACGCGATGCGAGACATTGTCCCGTAGATGGGCTGCATCGAGCCCGAAACCGGTCGGCATTAAGATAATTTTTTAATTTTTTTTGACGATTGTAAGAACCATAAGTATCGTGTCTTGTCTCGCGTCGCGTTTCATGAATGTCGTGATTGTTCTTACGTTAGCGCTAAATACACCAATAGATAGTTTCCTCATGGACTTTCTTCGAGGATTCCTCCTGAAATTCTTTCAGTTATTCCTCCTCATATTCATTCTGGAATTCCTTCTGGACTTCGCTCATGGATTACTCCTGAAATTCTTTCGAGGATTTCTCCTGGTATTCTGTCGTGAATTTCTCCTGAAATTCCTTCGATGATTCCTCTCAGAATTTCTTCGCATATTCCTCCTAGATTTCCTTCAGGGATTCCTCATGAAATTTCTCCAGGAGTCTTCCTGGAATTTATTTGGAGTTTCCTTCTGTAATTGCTTCGGTGATTTCTCCTGGAATTCTTTCGGAGATTTTTTTCTGGACTTCCTATGGAGATCCCTCTTGGAATTCCTTCGGTATTTCCTCCAGAAAATCCTTCGAGTATTTCGCTTGGAAATCCTTCGGTGATTCCTTCCAGTATTCCTTCAGGGATTCCCTCTGGGATTCCTGCAGGGATTTCTTCTGTAATTTTTGAGAAGGTTTCTCCCGAATTTCCTTCAGGGATTCCGTTTGGAATTTCTTCGGGGATTCCTCCTGGACTTTCTTCGTGGATTCCTCCTAAAATTTCTTCGGGACTCTTATTGATATTCCGTCGGGGATTCCTCCTGGATTTTCTACAGGAATTCCTCCTGAAATTTCTTCGGAGTTTCCTCTTGGAATTCCTTTGATGATTCTTCGAATTTCTATGGAGATTCCTCCTGGAATTCCTTCGGGGATCCGTCATGAAGTTTCTCCTGGATTTCCTCCGGGGATCCCTCATAGAATTCCTCCTGAAATTCCTTAAGCAATTCCTCCGGGGATTCGTCCTAGAAATGCTTTCCTTGGGGTTTCCTATTGGAATTCCTTCGGAAATTCCTTCTGAAATTCCTTCTGAAATTCCTTCTGAAATTCCTTCGGAGATACTTCCTAGAATTCCCGCAGATATTTTTCCGGGAACTGTTTCAGAGGTTCCTTCAGGATAGTTTCCATTATTTCTCCATAGAAATTCCTTCTCGTATTCCTTGGAAATTCCCACTGGAATTCTTTTGGGGATTACTGCTGAAATTTCTTTGGTATTCGTGCTGGAATTCTTTCGGGATTTTCTCTTGGAATTTCTGCGGGGGTTCCACCAAAAACTATTTCTGGGGTTCCTTATGAAATTCTTTTGAGGATTTCCCTCTGAACTCCTTCAGGGATTCCACCTAAAATGCCTTTGGGGATTCCTCCTAAAATTCCTCTTGAAGTTCGTCCAGGGATTCCTCATGGAATTGCATCGAGGATAACTCCTGGATATTTTTCGATGATTCCTCCTAACAATCCTTTGGGGATTCCTTCTCGAATCCCTTTGAAAATTATTTCTGGAATTTCTTCGAATCCTGGAATTTCTTCGAGGAATCCCCCTGGACTTCCTACATGGAGTCCTTCTGAAATTATTTCTGTGATTCCTCTTGATATTCCCATCGTGTATTCCTCCTGAAATTTCTTCAGGGTTTCCTCTTGGAATTCCTTTGGTGATTCCTCTTCGAATTCCTTCGGGATTCCTCCTGAAACTTTTTTGAGATTTCTTTCTTGAATTTTTTCGGTGATTTCTCCAAAAAATCCTTTGGAAATTCCCCCCGGGAATTCGTTCGGGAATTACTCTTGGAATTGCTTCTGGAATTGCTTTTGGAATTCCTCCTGAACTTCCAATGGGAATTCTCCTTCGAATTCCTTCGGGGTTTCCTCTAGAAAAGCCTTCGAGTATTCCGCTTGGAATTCTTTCGGAGATTCCTCTCGGAACACCTCCGGTGGTTCCCCCAGGGATTCCAGCAGGGACTTAATTTCCTCGGGGGTTTCTCCTGGAATTCCTTCGGAGATTCCCCCTAGAATAATTTCGAAGATTCTTTTTAGGATTTCTTCGGGGATTCCCCCTAGAGTTCCTTCGGATATTTCTCTTGGATTCCTTCGAGGATTCCTGCTGAAATTCTTCAGGAATTCCACTTGGCATTGTTTCGGGGATTCTTCGTGGACTTCCTTTGAGAATTATTCCTTAAATGCCTTCGGGGATTCCTCCTGGAATCGGCATTTTCTCTTGAAACTCATCTCTTGAAATTCATCTCTCTTCGGAGACTCGAAATTCCTCCAGGGATTGCTCATGGAATTCCTCCGGAGATTCCTCCTAGAATTTCTTCGGGGTTTCCTCCTGGAATTCCTTCGGTGATTCCTTCAGAAATTCCTCCTGGATATTTTTCGTTGATTCCTCCTAGAAATACTTTGGAGATTCTTTTTCGAATTCCCTTGCAAATTCCCACTAGAATTCCTTTGGGAATTCCTGCTGGAATTCCTTTGGGATGTATCCTGGATTTCTTTCTGAAATTCCTCGAAAAATCCACTCAGAGATTCCTGCAGAAGTCCTTAAGGGTTTCATACAGCAGTTCCTACAGAAATTAGTCCAGAAGTTTCTTCATGCATTCCTCCTGAATTTCCTTCTAAGATTCCTCCCTGAAATCATTCGGGGATTCCTTATTGTAAATAGTGCAGCCTTATCATTAAATTTGATAAGTTCTGAAAATTCTAAGAAAATAAAACAGAAACTGAAAATCGATATTTTATTGCCCTTCATTTGCAATAGAGTAATGCAACATGTACTATACTAAGGAATGTCACAATAGTTTTAATCACTGGTCGCAGTGAAGGACCCGAACAAAAATTATAAAGATGTTCATTCAAACACAATAGTTTATGCACAGACAAACAGACGTAACACCTTGAACAATTTTCATGGAAATCCATCGCCCAGTGCACACTACCATGACCTGGTGGGAAAGTTGCACGAATGACTGTGTTGTGCAATATGGTCAACAGAAGGCGCTAGTGTGAAACGTCAAACGCAAGGAAAAACGATGCGCGCGCCTCTGGTTGTGAAAGCCACAACTATGAAAATTTAAAATGATCGTTAAAAGCGTGGTCGATGGAAATTTTGCAAGTGTTACGTCTGTTTGTCTGTGGTTTATGTCATCAATGGTCATGAAAATGCTCAGATTACAAATTCTAAAGCGTAATGACAACTTCTTTACTTTGCCAATAATGTTGACATTATGGTCGAATTTTGGTCACGCCGATTCACGCCGCCGCCGGCTAAAAATGTCCCTCACGCCGCCGCCGAGCAAAATAAAGTCGGCGCACAGGCCTAATTTTAATGAAAAATTTCCAGTACCGGTATTTTACCGGTACTGTAAGCTCAAGTACCGAAATAACGATACTCACCAAAAGTGGTCGGTACTGCGAAACTGGTTTTCTGGGATCTCCCGAAAAGTGCCAAATGCAGTGCTATCCGGGGTACTTGCGGGGGTGGATTCCGTAAACTTTGGTGTGGTGCATCTTAAACAATAACAATGTGTGATAATGAGAACTTCTTATCTCTACTTCTTCAAAGTGTACCCGAAGTACAGCAGATGTTAGCATTGTTTCTTACAAAGAGAACACGCAGTCACGTGTTTCCTCTGATGAAAAAACCTAAATTAGTAGACTGTTATCTGCAAATGCCACATAAAAATAACCCCCTTGGTGCTAGCATTTGCCACCCTGTTTAGGGGAAGCAAGCCTGTACCACACACATGGAGTCAGTCAGCGGTTGCGTGCTGCGCTCGATTCCACACCATGTTCGACGACCCGGCAGAAAAAGTCCTGGAGATCCTGCTTATGAAATATTCCGAGCCGACATTAACATCAAAATTCAATTAGCATGAAAAACATATTTAATTACAACTAAATCCGGATCATAATTCCCATTGTCCCGGGTAAGACAGCAACGAACGCAAGCCAAGCCGTGGGTGTGGGGACCGAGCGGGGGCAGCCTTGTAGGTGCCAGGGTGGATTTAATTTGGAAAATTGTACCGGCAGCAGACAACACAAACAACAGCTTTGGCTCTCGTGTTGTTTTCGGGCGGTAGGAAATGGCGGAGGTGTGGTGGGTGCGGCATTTTGGGGCTGTTGGCGATGTGTAGCCTCAAACTATTTGCGGAGTCTTTTTCGAGCGTTCATCAAACGCTAGCTGGGTTGGTATTGAGTGCAAAGTAGAGTGGTGCATGGAATCTCGAGGAAAAGGAAATGACCTCAAAATATCTATTTTATACATGTTTAATCCTAATGGCACATTCCAAAAACGGTCCACAAATGCAAGAACCTTATGAGTCTTTGACGCGTAAAGAACATATTGGATATTAAGAAAGAATACAAACATTAAACTTTGAATAAACTTCATAAAGCGTTGGTGATTCTACTGCTTTTTCATCAACATCTATGATAATACTTTTCATGGAAACACCTTCGTTGTTCACCAAATCTTTGAAGTGCCACTTGTGCTTAACTGTCATCATTGTTTTGTTTGTCAGCAACTTTTCTTTCCCCTCGCATGGAACAGTCTAGTGCCGCGTGTCAGCGACAATTGCATAAAACCTTCGCATATCGTTCCGATCCATGCTGTTCTATGCTTCTACAATCACACTCTCTCCATGTTTCCGTTTCTTGCTTCGGTGAATTCGTTTATTTTTTTCTCTTGCCATCCTGTACCGTCGACTTCTGGGGCCATTATTCTCATTCGTCACTTGTTCGCATTAATGGTTGAACTAAAGTGACTGGAAGGAAAAGTGGCGTCATGTTCCAATTTTGACAGCTTCCTGATCGTTGAGAACAGGAATTTCTGTGAATTTGACAGATGATTGCTGTTCCAAATCAGATAGTGATGTCACTCTATAAGTTAAAGGCATTCTACGCTGATTCATTTTTTTTGCATTTGGATATAGTTGAACGATTATCACCTTCTTCTCGGGAGGTAGTCATGGTATGAGATTACAAAGCAAACAGATGCTCACAATAAAATATATCTATAATTGCTCCGAATGCTAATGAAGCCTGGTGGAATAGATGGTGTTTGCCATAAGAACACTGAAAGAATTCCTAATTAATATGAGTGGGTTACAACCTACAGAAAAACTCATTATGTTCTCAGTTCACAAATAGATTGCTTTGAAAATCTTAAACTTTACACCTATCATATTAAGAGATCAAGTTTTGCCGTTTGATATGATTCCGCACAAAAGAGTGTAAGCTTGCATAAACTTTGGCCAGAAAGTTTAAACAACTTTTCAAAAACTCATTTCCAACAGTGCCCTACGTTTGTTTGTGGCTCTGCACGTGTTCAGCCAGTCCAGGGTTTTCCAATTTAAAATTAAGAATTCTTTATTTGGATTTGGATTGGATTGGATTTGGATTGGATTTGGATTGGATTTGGATTGGATTTGGATTGGATTTGGATTGGATTTGGATTGGATTTGGATTGGATATGGATTGGATTTGGATTGGATTTGGATTGGATTTGGATTGGATTTGGATTGGATTTGGATTGGATTTGGATTGGATTTGGATTGGATTTGGATTGGATTTGGATTGGATTTGGATTGGATTTGGATTGGATTTGGATTGGATTTGGATTGGATTTGGATTGGATTTGGATTGGATTTGGATTGGATTTGGATTGGATTTGGATTGGATTTGGATTGGATTTGGATTGAATTTGGAATGGATTTGGAATGGATTTGGATTGGATTTGGATTGGATTTGGATTGGATTTGGATTGGATTTGGATTGGATTTGGATTGGATTTGGATTGGATTTGGATTGGATTTGGATTGGATTTGGATTGGATTTGGATTGGATTTGGATTGGATTTGGATTGGATTTGGATTGGATTTGGATTGGATTTGGATTGGATTTGGATTGGATTTGGATTGGATTTGGATTGGATTTGGATTGGATTTGGATTGGATTTGGATTGGATTTGGATTGGATTTGGATTGGATTTGGATTGGATTTGGATTGGATTTGGATTGGATTTGGATTGGATTTGGATTGGATTTGGATTGGATTTGGATTGGATTTGGATTGGATTTGGATTGGATTTGGATTGGATTTGGATTGGATTTGGATTGGATTTGGATTGGATTTGGATTGGATTTGGATTGGATTTGGATTGGATTTGGAATGGATTTGGAATGGATTTGGATTGGATTTGGATTGGATTTGGATTGGATTTGGATTGGATTTGGATTGGATTTGGATTGGATTTGGATTGGATTTGGATTGGATTTGGATTGGATTTGGATTGGATTTGGAATGGATTTAGATTGGATTTGAATTGGATTTGGATTGGATTTGGATTGGATTTGGATTGGATTTGGATTGGATTTGGATTGAATTTGGATTGGATTTGGATTGGATTTGGATTGGATTTGGATTGGATTTGGATTGGATTTGGATTGGATTTGGATTGGATTTGGATTGGATTTGGATTGGATTTGGATTGGATTTGGATTGGATTTGGATTGGATTTGGATTGGATTTGGATTGGATTGGATTTGGATTGCATTTCGATTGGATTTGGATTGGACTTGGGTTGGATTTGGATTGGATTTGGATTGGATTTGGATTGGATTTGGATTGGATTGGATTGGATTGGATTTGGATTGGATTTGGATTGGATTTGGATTGGATTTGGATTGGATTTGGATTGGATTTGGATTGGATTTGGATTGGATTTGGATTGGATTTGGATTGGATTTGGATTGGATTTGGATTGGATTGGATTTGGATTGGATTTGGATTGGATTTGGATTGGATTTGGATTGGATTTGGATTTGGATTGGATTTGGATTGGATTTGGATTGGATTTGGATTGGATTTGGATTGGATTTGGATTGGATTTGGATTGGATTTGGATTGGATTTGGATTGGATTTGGATTGGATTTGGATTGGATTGTTGGATTGGATTGGTTTGGATTGATTTGGATTGGATTTGGATTGGATTTGGATTGGATTTGGATTGGATTGGATTGGATTGGATTTGGATTGGATTTGGATTGGATTTGGATTGGATTTGGATTGGATTTGGATTGGATTTGGATTGGATTTGGATTGGATTTGGATTGGATTTGGATTGGATTTGGATTGGATTTGGATTGGATTTGGATTGGATTTGGATTGGATTTGGATTGGATTTGGATTGGATTTGGATTGGATTTGGATTGGATTTGGATTGGATTTGGATTGGATTTGGATTGGATTTGGATTGGATTTGGATTGGATTTGGATTGGATTTGGATTGGATTTGGATTGGATTTGGATTGGATTTGGATTGGATTTGGATGGATTTGGATTGGATTTGGATTGGATTTGGATTGGATTTGGATTGGATTTGGATTGGATTTGGATTGGATTTGGATTGGATTTGGATTGGATTTGGATTGGATTTGGATTGGATTTGGATTGGATTTGGATTGGATTTGGATTGGATTTGGATTGGATTTGGATTGGATTTGGATTGGATTTGGATTGGATTTGGATTGGATTTGGATTGGATTTGGATTGGATTTGGATTGGATTTGGATTGGATTTGGATTGGATTTGGATTGGATTTGGATTGGATTTGGATTGGATTTGGATTGGATTTGGATTGGATTTGGATTGGATTTGGATTGGATTTGGATTGGATTTGGATTGGATTTGGATTGGATTTGGATTGGATTTGGATTGGATTTGGATTGGATTTGGATTGGATTTGGATTGGATTTGGATTGGATTTGGATTGGATTTGGATTGGATTTGGATTGGATTTGGATTGGATTTGGATTGGATTTGGATTGGATTGGTGGATTTGGATTGGATTTGGTTGTTGGATTGGATTTGGATTGGATTTGGATTGGATTTGGAATGGATTTAGATTGGATTTGAATTGGATTTGGATTGGATTTGGATTGGATTTGGATTGGATTTGGAA
>NW_026917744.1:0-11183 GCF_035046485.1 Aedes albopictus
TGCTTCCTGTACCTATTACTGGGAACGAAGCTCAAAATCCCAAATCGTAGCCGGTCTCTTCAGAACACCCACAAAGTTGTAGTCCGAAACTATAAACTAAAAAAACTAAAAAACTGGGGAATGTCCCTCTCGGCTGAACAGTCAATGGTGGCGACGGTGGTGTTGGTGTCGGTAGGCGGTAGTGGCGGCACCACGCTCGCTGTGCCATTGTGCAACGCGGTAGGTATTCGGCGGAGCCTTTTGTGACAAACTTTTCTGTCATTTTCAGGTTTCCTATTCTGGGTGTGTAGTTTTTATTTTTCGCTTTGCAAGTTGCTCGGTCGTCGGGGTGTCGCTTTAGCCAGATTTTTACCTCTTTCTCTGTAATTTATTGTTTGCCATTTTGTTCTCGGATTTCCCGCCGGGCCGGGCGAGTGTGTGCATTCAGTGTCATAGTCGTCGTCGTCGTCGTCGTCGTTCTAGCTAGGCTTCCTGGCTGAAGCTGAAAGGGAAGGGTGGGGTAAAATGCACTCCATTGGAATGACGATCAACCTGAGGATTCGTTGAAAATGTTGTAACGCTTTTCACACAACTTTCCCCTTCGGATGATGGCGATGATGCTGCTGCTGCCTTTGCTGGCTGCCTCTGGTTGAGAACTACAAAAACACTTCAACCGCTGCCTGCCAGGAGGAGGACCCTCCAGAAGAGAAAGGACACCGATTTTTGCACACCACACTAGATTCTGGATGTTCCCGCACGAGACACACGACGTTTTGCGAGGGGGTTCTTTTGTATGAGTGTCAGGGCCGGATTTAAGGGGGGGCCAGGGGGGCCATGGCCCCGGGCCCCCACATTTCAAGGGCCCCCACAAAATGTTACTTCAAATGGGAACCGAAGAAAAAGTAGTGCTAGAAACATCTTGATTTAATTTTTATCACATGTAAAGGATGATACGGTCAAAATTTGGTCACACAATTTTTTTCATAACATTAAACTGCGTACACCAAAACAGCTGATTTTTGGACCAGTTATGCTAAATTATATGTAGCTTATACCATAAAATTTTCAGCAAAATCGATTAAGTATTGGTTGATATATAGAAAAAAACATCGACCTACCGTTTTAAAATTTTGTTCAAAGGCGCTCCATAGTAAATTTTCGGAAATTCAAGGTCAGTAAAGCACAATTTTGATCAAAGAACTACTAATACTGCTCCGATCAAAACCAAAATTTTACAGTATAATACTATTATGAAAATAAGTTTTTAGTAAAATTCTGAGCCATTTTGTATGAATACTTTCAAAGTTGTAGCAGTTTGAATATGAAAAAAACTGACCGGGTGCCACTTAAGCAAATATAACTTTGTAACGGCTGGATAAAATTGAATGAAATTTTTACACAACATTTTGATACCGTCGATGGGGGTGACAATGGGTCTGGGGGGTGAGATTGGGTCAAAACGGAGAAACATAAAATTTGAGATAGATCATCAACTATCGCTAATTTATATTGAAAACTTTATATTACTTTAATGAGGAGATGTTTTTACACGTCATGATGCAGAATAAGATGTTTAGCAATAATCGTTTTTTGTTAAATTTGTGGCTAAACTTATACGATGAAACTACTAGTAAATCACTCTGAAAAAATTTCTCCTTCGTAATGTTTAACACAAGTACCTAACCATAAATTTTCTTATAAGTGGTTAGCTGTAGGTATTACCTGATTGATGCAATGAAAAAAGCGGGCTGTCATTGCTCTTTTTATTTAAAAATTCAATATTTTCGACCCCATGTCTAAATATTAAGAATGGGGGTGAGATTGGGTCAAGCAAGTTATCGAGTGCACATAACCTTAACTAAAAATTCAACTTGTTATCCAGTCCTCATTTGACGTTAGAGTGGTGCCATGTTTACCGTAACTTCATAAAATCACACTTTCTCTCGAAAATATGCCGAGAAGTGTCAAACGAGTGTATTAATACGTTTAGTGCCTAAAATCATTTATAACAATACACTCATGCGTTTGAACAGCTCCTCTAATCATCAGCTAATCTGTAGTGTACTGCAATATCGTAAGCTTACAAAATAGACTTAATAGCGTTCTTCTTCTTCACTAATTTTTGTTGTGTAACATAATATTTGAACGACCCTCTATCTTGAGATGGAGTGATTTACTTTAGCAATATAGAGGCCAATGATCATGTACATAAGAGTTTATAACGGAGGGTTTGGTTAAACATTTCTTATACTAAAACTATCATGTTTTTTTTCAATCTTTCAATGCGCCCCTCTCTCATTGTTATCCCCCCTCCTCTCATGGAGGTTGAAATTCCAAATGAAGATGATTATGATGGTTAAAAAGGTGATACAGCATACAAACGTATTTTTTTCAAATTTCAACAATTTTTTCGGTTGTATTAGCCCTTTTAGGTAGATTAATCATCTTTTAAAATTACCTAAGTTTTTATTCGTCATGATAACATTGTGTTTTAGGCAGGTTTATACATATGATCAATAAAATTAACTTATATCCAGCTTTTTACGCTATGATGAGGGGTGACTCGATTTTGACAATTGTTGCCGACAGCCCATGCAGCATCATAGTAACCGAAAATTTCAGTTCAACTTTGGAAAATGTCAAAAATTTTCACTTTGAATGTTTTATATGTTTGTGTACATCGTTCAATGAAATTTCTTCTTTAATTTTAGGTTTGTGAATACCACCTTCCATTGTATTACCGTAATCAATGCAATTGAGCATGCACAGGAAGGAGATTAGTTGACGATGAAACACCAAATGTGTTCAAATAGCCGCAACCACGGCCACAACCCATTACAAACCCCACACGCTCAGCAGTATAAACTTTCTATGCAGGAGCTTGAAGACATTGAGGCAGCGTTTGGCCCGGGAAGTCGACCGTGCCAGCCAAACAAAGGGCCACGCGGAAACCCCAATGTGCTGGTAGCCAACGGCAACTTCCGGGTGGGTTCAAAAGGCCTTTTTTGACTCTCGGGTTCTTGTGCGGGTTTAGAATGGGGGAGCTTTCGATTGGGTGATCCTAAATTGTGAAAAAATATTTGCTTGATCTTTTGTTCTACTGTGCTCGCATGTCGAATAAGGGAGTTATGCCGGGTGTGTGGGTCATCGTTAATGGCGAGCTGAAGTCGGAAGAGTCGGTGGGTTGGGATCAGATCCACCGATCGGCTGATGGAAGTGTCTGGTGATCAGGGTGTGGTTGGTGCATGGCCGGGGAGCGGAGGTACGCCCATAAAAGAACGAAGATGCGGGAAGGGACTTTTAGGGAAAAATTACGTACGAAGCTAAATGATCTCAAAAGTTACTTTGTAAAATTGATTTTAAATTTGTAACGTGGGTATCATTGACCATGGGCACTTCTATTTCCTTTTAGTCTTTATAATACTGAAATCCTATCGTCTGGCAATTTGACCTAAAGATTTTTTTTGTAGGAATCGGCAAAGGACTTCGCTAGGTTGGCAGGATAAGCGTAACAACTGTAGGGAATTTGATACTTCCGAGCGCTTGGGGGTTAAAGTGGGTTGATAGAATTGCGATTTTTAGAAGAGTTATTTGATTCCTTGTCGTCAACTCTTTTCTCTACATGTTCTATTCCGGCAATCACCTAAAATTAAAGAAAAAACATTAAATACATATAGAAAAACCTAGAAAAACTGAAAAACATCCGAGGTGAAAATTTTTGACACTTGGGTAGACTTGAACTGAAATTGAACCGACTACTCTGATGAGGTCTGATGCTGCAAGGGCTGTCGGCAAGAATTGTCAAAACTGCATCACCCCTCATCACAGCGTAAAAAGCTGGATTCTTAGATAGGCGATTTCGAATACTTTGACCCATTCTCACCCCCTCTAAGGGGTGAGATTGGGTCAATTTTCAATAATTTGTAGTTTAGTAAGCAATTTATATAACGTGATACTTTCTTGCTAAACTATCATTACCACATAGGAGAGTATACATACCAAATAAAAAGTTATTCCGACTTCAATTGCATTTGTTATTTAACAAACAATTTTTGAGTATCCTTTTTTGACCCATTCTCACCCCCAACGACGGTATGCATACTTTACATACAGAAAAATTTTCATTGAAATCGGTTAAGTATCTCTGGCTCTATAAACAAAACAGTAAAAATGTGTTCTTATTTGTGAATCCTCTTTGCACAAATTGCAGATCTCAGGGTTCAACAATATCTCCGCAAATACTAGACCGGTTTTGATGAAAATTTTATGGTACAAGCTGCATATAATGTACCATTACTGATCAGAAAATCAGCTGTTTTGGTGTACGCAGTCTTAAGTTATGAAAAAAAAATGTGTGACCAAAATTTGACTTGACTTGACAAAATTTGATCACCTAAACAAATATAACTTTGTAATGGCTGGATCAAATTGAATGAAATTTTTACACAACCTTTTGATATATATACTTTACTTACAGAATTTTTTTTATTGAAATTGGTTCAGTATTTCTGGCTCTATAAATAAGAGAGTAAAAATGTGTTCTTATTTTTTAATCCTCTTTGTAAAAAATTCTAAAATTGCAGTTCTCTCGAAGTCGCGTTTGGAATGTTTATGCATAAGTTCCACAAAAAAAGTAACCTGGTAATCGGTCAGCAACTCTCTAGATTTCATCAATGATTCCGCAAGAAATTCTATTTGGAGGTTTTGCAATAATGGTCCTAAAGATAGCGCTATAAATTTTATTTGAAATTTATCGAAAATGTCTCCTATAAAATCTATTTTTAAATTTCTTAAAGGATTTTCTCATGAATTTCGGTTCGATAAATAAATATTTGTATCGGATTAATTTCTTCAATAACAACCCTAATTTTTGAAAGAATTTTCCATATTTTCTGGATTTTTTTTTACAATGAAACAATATCCTCTAAAAAGAGGGCCCCCACAACACTGTGGCCCCGGGCCCCCACATTTGTAAATCCGGCCCTGATGAGTGTAGAGATACCTCGTTCTAAATAACCGTAGCTACGACCATCAGCCAGCCAGCGAGGAAGGGGTTTTCCAGAACGGATGCATTTCCCTGGAATGTTACACTTTGCTAAATGTGGGTAAAGTTTTTTCGGTTTAATTTCCTACAAAGCATTTCCTGCTGTTTCTGCTTGCTTGCAGGGCTCTCTCTCTCTCTCTAGTCAAAAGCTTGGGATAGTTTCAAATTATTTACGAGAATTCGAGGAACACTTGAACAAAAGGATATGGCGCGCGGTTTTAATGGGGATCGTCGGCGTCGTCGTTCTCGGTTGGGTGTACCTGGTGGAAAGGGGTACAAAAATTTAAAGTTTTTAGTTGATCGGTGTCGCTGAAGCCATTGTATTTTGAGGATAAGCACAATCAAATTTCCATAAGTGATTAATCGGTTACAACTGAATAAACTTTGTTAGCCAGTAAATATAGAATACGGAACAGAAAATATTCGAAACCTTGACCCATATCCGCCCAGCGTCCTATTTATAGGACAGATGCCCCGAACGCCCAGCGTTCTATAAATAGGACAGTCCTTTTGATGTGAATATCTCCAGAATTATGCAAAATTTTAGAATACTTTCTTCAGAGAGGATGTTCTGCACACCTATACCTTGCTCATAGTGGACAATATAGTTTGTGACTGGTTCACTAGGTGGCGTAAACGATGCTGCAAAGAATACATATTGTCACGATGTACGTATGTATATATGTATGCCGGAACACAGGCATAACCAAGGGCATAACTCTGGAATGCGTCAAGAAATTTCAATCAAATTTGACATACACATTCCTTAGGATGTGGAGGTGGTAGCAGGGGTATTTTAATTCAAGATGGCGGCTTAGGTTCCAAGATGGCGATCAAAATTCCAGAATATATGCTTTTTAACGGCAATGCTGCTTCGGATACTATGCAATATGGGTATCTATTGATCGGGCTTCATAAGTAGAACTCAAAAATGAATATCCGACGCCATTTTGAAATTCAAGATGGCGGAGCATATCCAATATGGTGGCCATAGCCGGTAGTTTGATCTATAATACTATGCAATATGGGTATCTATCGATCGGGCTTCATGAGTAGAACTCAAAAATCGATATTTGACTCTGTTTCGAAATCCAAGATGGCGGACCATATTCAAGATGGCGGCCACGGAATGAGAGTTTGAGCTATGATACCATGCAATATGGGTATCTATCGATCGGGCTTGATGTGTAGAAGTCAAAAATATCGACTTTATTTTCAAATCCAAGATAGCGGACCATATCCCTGATTGCGGCCACGATATGGTAGTTTGAGCAATGATACCATGCAATATGGGTATTAGCGTGGTTCAAAAAATCGTTTTTGCTCCACACCGCTTATTCGATTCCTAACCAGATTATATGCCTTCTCTCAAAATTTGAGCTCATTTGGTTGAAAATTGAGACTGCACAAGCCCGTCAAAGTTTGTATGGGAATTACTATGGGAAAACTATGTTTTTCATTCAATCGACCGTAGCATTTTCCCAAGTGCCCTAGTGGGTTAGTCGACCCTTGGTAATCGTAGGCTACTCTATCAGCTACAACTTTGCTGAAGACCGCATTCAAATCGGACGCCTCATTAATTAGTTCTCGATTTGTATCCAACTGGGCAAACTTTTACAGTGATCCTCCAGCTTCCCAGCAGGCAACATTGCTTCATATGGCGCCAAAGATAGAACACTGAAATCACGGCTACTATGTTTCACTGCAAAATGCAGTGATGCCCACCGAATAGTTTAACCATCATGAGTAAAGATTTCAATTCTGGATAAAAATCGGTAACTAATTAATGAGGCGTCCGATATGAATGCGGTCTTTGGCAAAGTTGTAGCTGATAGAGTAGCCTAGGATTGCCAAGGGTCGACTAACCCACTAGGGCACTTGGGGAAACGCTACGGTCGATTGAATGAAAAACATCGTTTTCCCATAGTAATTCCCATACAAACTTTGACGGGCTTGTGCAGTCTCAATTTTCAACCAAATGAGCTCAAATTTTGAGAGAAGGCATATAATCTGGTTAGGGATCGAATAAGCGGTGTGAAGCAAAAACGATTTTTTGAACCATGCTAATGGGTATCTATCGATCGGGCTTTATGAGAAAAAGGGTAGAGGATCATAGTGGATGGTAGGGTAAACGATGAAGCAGACGGTCGGGTCGGAAGGATAGAGTAGAGGGAGTGGAGTAGAAGATTAGAGTAGATGATAGGGTATACGGTAGCGAAGAGGGTAGGATGGAGAGTAGGGTTAAGGGTAGGAAAAAAATTAGGGTAGAGAGTAGGGTACACGGTACGATTAAGCACAGTATAAACTAGAGGGTACGATAAAGGATAGGGCAGTGGTTATGGTAGAGGATAGGATAGAGGGTAGGGCAGATGATAGGGTTGAAGGTTATGATATAGCGTAGGATAGAGGGTTGGAATAGAGGGCAAAGAAGGCAGTAAGGTAGAGGCTAGAGAGTAAGGTGAGGAATTGAGATGAGATTAGATGGGCCAAGTTTTTTTTCGAGATAACTCCAGGAATTCTTTCCAGGATTTCTTCAGGCATTCCTTTCGAGAATCTTCCCAGGTTTTTTCCCGGGATTCCTTCAGATATTGCTTCTGAGATTTCTGTACGCATTGCTCCGGAGTTCTCTTCATGGATTTTTGCAGGGGTTGCTTTGGAAAATTATGAAAGGATATTTTTAGTTATTCTTTTCTACATTCCTTCAGGGATTTGTGCTGGAATTCCATCAAAGATTCCTTTCAGAATTCATGGGGATTCGTCCCGAAAAGAAAATATGAAAAATTAGATTTTTTCAAAGATTTTTTTCAGGCAATCCTAGATTATAGAGACATTATTATTAGCTTTATTAGGGAGATTTTCAGCCCGAGGCTGGTTCATCTCCACTATAGAGACATCTTCTATGGTTCTTGCAGAAATACCTGCTCAGCATCTGGCCGGCATTCCAATCATGATCACTCTAAGGATTGCATCAGGTATTCTTTACAGGATTCCTTCAGGAATAACTTCAGAGATTTCTGCCAGAATTGCTTAAGAAAATACTGAGAGGAATCTTTCAGAAATTTTATCCACCATTCTTTCATTGATTTCTGCTGGAATTACTTCACAGATTCATTTAAGTATAGTTTCAAAGTGTTCTGTCGAAATATATTCAGAGAATCTTAATGGAATTCTTTTTACGAGCCGGTATCATCGCTCGGGATTTATACAGCAATTCCTACTGGGTTTTCTTCTGTGATTATTTCAGGGATTCCTACCAAGCTTTCAGCGGAGATTCCCTCAGAATTCTACCAGATATGCCTCTCAGAATTCCTTCAGTAAATCCTCCCGGGATTCCTTTAGGGATTTCTACCGGGAATGTTCTTCCCCCCAGCGGAGGAACTCGATAACTCTGAACGTTTCGACGATATTTTGATGCAGATGTTTCATTATAAAACAGAGTAATAGAATTTCAAAAATTAAGCCCTAGATTTGTTATTCCAAGTGCTTGCAGGACATTTTCCCAAAATCATTGAAAACAGATGGTCCGGTCTGACTTAACGCCGACCAATTGGTAGAACGAAAAAAAATGAATTTTTGGGTGGTTTATCATTCATGTGGTTCATGTATCCGAAAGTATTTTTTCGATGTAACTTTGATAGTGGCCAGAATAACACCATAAAACCCACACGATTAAAAAATCATGGAGTGAACAAACATAAGTGGAGAAGCCGTGTAGAGTATATCTGGTTGAAATTTTATATCAAAGCATTGAATGATGATGAGCCTGGGCGTGTAAGTGGAATACCTGTCAGTACGAGACATTGTAGACAACCTTATAGTTGAGGTCGAAATACGTTTTAGTCAAAGGATACAAATTAAAAGGAACAGTACTTGACACGATTTTCTTTTAAAAACATGCAAAAGTTCTGAAAAGTTTACCTATGGTGAGTACGTAAAGGGAGTTTGTGGGGTACAGTATTTTAACGTTTGGTTATGCTACACATAGTAAGCACTCTTTATTTGATTTGAGAAATGTTGAACAGTGCAGTCGAAACTATATGAAATTACAAGGACCATGCATTGCATACTTTTAAGCGTTTATCAGATTATATTTCTGCCCCAATTTATAAGTCCTTTTTCTATTATTTTTGAGTGGTTATCATCGCTTTCCCTTGTTTAGAGCTGTATTGTATCCATACGGATCAGAATATAACGATAGCGTAGAAATTGTGCTGAAATATAACTCGAGAACATTATCAGATATTAAGGACCTACAATGAAGAATTTTTTTGGAACTACACCATAGACTTCCATTTTTTCGTCAAATCATGCTTATTTTATTGGAACTTGACCTTTGATAAAAAAATTATTTAAAGATTTAAATTGTGAGACACCTTCGGCGTTAACGGGTTAACAGCGTATCAGCGTACCAAGGTACGCGGAGAGTATTTGCCGTGCAGTTGCAGGTTTGCAATAACACTATGTATACACTCAAACCTCCATTTAGGTAAAATCTATTTGGGTCCCTCCGTTTAGGTAACGTTACCTAAATGCGTAACGTTACAACGTAACGTTACAAGGTAACGTTACAAGTCCTGCTATCGATGATAGGAAATTGATATCCGTTTTTGTTATCAGCGCAATCAAAATGAAAAATCGTTAAATGTAGAGCTTTTCGATTGATACCAAATCATGAATGCAATAACATAATTGCACTAATGATAAATCCCTAAAATTACTTTACAAAGTTTACTTAAAGATTAAAAACTATTCTAACACTAGATATTTACATTGATTTAGAATGAGAGTAAGCCAAAAACAAAATTTGAAATCAAATTAAGTAAAGATAAACTGATATTAAAATGTGATATCAATTTGTTGCTGAGTACAAATGATGTATTCGATTTGCTGTAATTTTGTTGTTAGACTTTGCTCGGGAATAGTTTTATCTAAGCTTGGTTTTAATTAAAATTTATAGTTTCGATAACTGATGGAAGGACTCAAGTTGTAACTATACAACGCCTGTCGCACTATCAAAGTTACCCCGTTTTACGATACCATGAAATCTCTTCTAAGCTTAACACTCAGTATCTACTTTAGAAGAAATTGTTTGCAAGAACTTTCAGCAATGATCACTATTTGAAATGACATTATTCGACTGTACTGTGATAAAAATAGTATCTTGCGAGAATCTTTGTCCAAAATTCTCACGCATCAAGATACCTTTCAAACTGTATAACAATCAAAACAACCACTCTTAAGCAAATTTATATTTTGGCAACTGTTGTTCAGCAGTTTTAATATCTTGAGAAGATGAAGTACTAAGTACTTTTAGTGTTGCAAAGAAGCAATGATTGAAATATCTTGTATGGCAAGGGTACACATTTTAGATTTTTCAACAAACATAAATCAAACATGTTTACCGCAATTTTAACTTTGTTAAATTTCCAAAAAATAAAAATCAAGCTACAAGACAAACAATCTCTGTAGTAACGTTTCTTTGCCATTTCGACAATGATTTTTCATAAGGGCCTAACTGACTTGATCGATTTCTCTTCGTCGACTCTCTCTTCCGCTAATAACTTGATCAAAACAAACAAAATCATTATTCTTTTTGTTTCTATAGCAACATGTTGTCGTCTTCTTCGCATTTCAACCAAAAAATCTTTGGAAAACTCAATACATATTCTGTGATAACACAAAGAGCGGATCGATGAAGAGAACTCGAAAATGTCAGTTAGGCCCAAATGAAAAATCAGTGTCGATTTCCTTGCATATTTTTGTCAAACCTTGTAGCGACAAAAATGAGCTTTAATTATGTTAATTTATAACGAAACTGGAAAATTACTGAAATTTTGTTGATAACAACTGTGTTCATAAAAATAGCAGTGAAAGCCGTTTTCCATACAAAATAGCCAACTTTGGCATGCTTTAACTTTGTTCTCCTATGAGCGATCGTGCTGAAAATTTGACATTAAACTACAAAGTTACTAACCAACTATGTAGCTGATGCGATGAAATCGTCAGGTAGACAGCATGTTACCACCATTCATGTAAGTAATACACTACCGGACAAAGCGTCGTTTTTGTTTTCCCATTTTTGAAATTTTTCATAGCAAAGTAATAGGCTGTTTTACCTCACACAAATCTGCCAGAAAAGGCCTACTTTTCCACATTATCT
>NW_026917745.1:0-10589 GCF_035046485.1 Aedes albopictus
AAATGTCCAACTTGCTGCTCAGATTTCTCAAAGACATCATTTTTCCCGAAGACCCTAATCATTTCTTAGTTCCCATTGTCCTCCCCAAAATCTCCTTAAAATCCCCAACGTTCCTTAAAAATCCCCAACTTCTCCTAAAATGTCCAACTTGCTGCTCAGATTTCTCAAAGACATCATTTTTCCCGAAGACCCTAATCATTTCTAAGTTCCCATTGTCCTCCCCAAAATCTCCTAAAAATCCCCAACGTTCCTTAAAAATCCCCAACTTCTCCTAAAATGTCCAACTTGCTGCTCAGATTTCTCAAAGACATCATTTTTCCCGAAGACCCTAATCATTTCTAAGTTTCCATTGTCCTCCCCAATATCTCCTAAAAATCCCCAACGTTCCTTAAAAATCCCCAACTTCTCCTAAAATGTCCAACTTGCTGCTCAGATTTCTCAAAGACATCATTTTTCCCGAAGACCCTAATCATTTCTAAGTTTCCATTGTCCTCCCCAATATCTCCTAAAAATCCCCAACGTTCCTTAAAAATCCCCAACTTCTCCTGAAATGTCCAACTTGCTGCTCAGATTTCTCAAAGACATCATTTTTCCCGAAGACCCTAATCATTTCTAAGTTTCCATTGTCCTCCCCAAAATCTCCTAAAAATCCCCAACGTTCCTTAAAAATCCCCAACTTCTCCTAGAATATCCCCAATTTCTCCTAAAATGACCAACTTGCTGCTTAGATTTCTCAAAGACATCATTTTTCCCGAAGACCCTAATCATTTCTAAGTTCCCATTGTCCTCCCCAAAATCTCCTAAAAATCCCCAACGTTCCTTAAAAATCCCCAACTTCTCCTAGAATATCCCCAATTTCTCCTAAAATGTCCAACTTGCTGCTTAGATTTCTCAAAGACATCATTTTTCCCGAAGACCCTAATCATTTCTAAGTTCCCATTGTCCTCCCCAAAATCTCCTAAAAATCCCCAACGTTCCTTAAAAATCCCCAACTTCTCCTAGAATATCCCCAATTTCTCCTAAAATGTCCAACTTGCTGCTCAGATTTCTCAAAGACATCATTTTTCCCGAAGACCCTAATCATTTCTAAGTTCCCATTGTCCTCCCCAATATCTCCTAAAAATCCCCAACGTTCCTTAAAAATCCCCAACTTCTCCTAAAATGTCCAACTTGCTGCTCAGATTTCTCAAAGACATCATTTTTCCCGAAGACCCTAATCATTTCTAAGTTCCCATTGTCCTCCCCAAAATCTCCTAAAAATCCCCAACGTTCCTTAAAAATCCCCAACTTCTCCTAAAATGTCCAACTTGCTGCTCAGATTTCTCAAAGACATCATTTTTCCCGAAGACCCTAATCATTTCTAAGTTCCCATTGTCCTCCCCAATCTTGTCCCCAATATCTCCTAAAAATCCCCAACGTTCCTTAAAAATCCCCAACTTCTCCTAGAATATCCCCAATTTCTCCTAAAATGTCCAACTTGCTGCTCAGATTTCTCAAAGACATCATTTTTCCCGAAGACCGTAATCATTTCTAAGTTCCCATTGTCCTCCCCAAAATCTCCTAAAAATCCCCAACGTTCCTTAAAAATCCCCAACTTCTCCTAGAATATCCCCAATTTCTCCTAAAATGTCCAACTTGCTGCTTAGATTTCTCAAAGACATCATTTTTCCCGAAGACCCTAATCATTTCTAAGTTCCCATTGTCCTCCCCAAAATCTCCTAAAAATCCCCAACGTTCCTTAAAAATCCCCAACTTCTCCTAAAATGTCCAACTTGCTGCTCAGATTTCTCCAAGACATCATTTTTCCCGAAGACCCTAATCATTTCTAAGTTCCCATTGTCCTCCCCAAAATCTCCTAAAAATCCCCAACGTTCCTTAAAAATCCCCAACTTCTCCTAAAATGTCCAACTTGCTGCTCAGATTTCTCAAAGACATCATTTTTCCCGAAGACCCTAATCATTTCTTAGTTCCCATTGTCCTCCCCAAAATCTCCTTAAAATCCCCAACGTTCCTTAAAAATCCCCAACTTCTCCTAAAATGTCCAACTTGCTGCTCAGATTTCTCAAAGACATCATTTTTCCCGAAGACCCTAATCATTTCTAAGTTCCCATTGTCCTCCCCAAAATCTCCTAAAAATCCCCAACGTTCCTTAAAAATCCCCAACTTCTCCTAAAATGTCCAACTTGCTGCTCAGATTTCTCAAAGACATCATTTTTCCCGAAGACCCTAATCATTTCTAAGTTTCCATTGTCCTCCCCAATATCTCCTAAAAATCCCCAACGTTCCTTAAAAATCCCCAACTTCTCCTAAAATGTCCAACTTGCTGCTCAGATTTCTCAAAGACATCATTTTTCCCGAAGACCCTAATCATTTCTAAGTTTCCATTGTCCTCCCCAATATCTCCTAAAAATCCCCAACGTTCCTTAAAAATCCCCAACTTCTCCTGAAATGTCCAACTTGCTGCTCAGATTTCTCAAAGACATCATTTTTCCCGAAGACCCTAATCATTTCTAAGTTTCCATTGTCCTCCCCAAAATCTCCTAAAAATCCCCAACGTTCCTTAAAAATCCCCAACTTCTCCTAGAATATCCCCAATTTCTCCTAAAATGTCAGACTTGCTGCTTAGATTTCTCAAAGACATCATTTTTCCCGAAGACCCTAATCATTTCTAAGTTCCCATTGTCCTCCCCAAAATCTCCTAAAAATCCCCAACGTTCCTTAAAAATCCCCAACTTCTCCTAGAATATCCCCAATTTCTCCTAAAATGTCCAACTTGCTGCTTAGATTTCTCAAAGACATCATTTTTCCCGAAGACCCTAATCATTTCTAAGTTCCCATTGTCCTCCCCAAAATCTCCTAAAAATCCCCAACGTTCCTTAAAAATCCCCAACTTCTCCTAGAATATCCCCAATTTCTCCTAAAATGTCCAACTTGCTGCTCAGATTTCTCAAAGACATCATTTTTCCCGAAGACCCTAATCATTTCTAAGTTCCCATTGTCCTCCCCAATATCTCCTAAAAATCCCCAACGTTCCTTAAAAATCCCCAACTTCTCCTAAAATGTCCAACTTGCTGCTCAGATTTCTCAAAGACATCATTTTTCCCGAAGACCCTAATCATTTCTAAGTTCCCATTGTCCTCCCCAAAATCTCCTAAAAATCCCCAACGTTCCTTAAAAATCCCCAACTTCTCCTAAAATGTCCAACTTGCTGCTCAGATTTCTCAAAGACATCATTTTTCCCGAAGACCCTAATCATTTCTAAGTTCCCATTGTCCTCCCCAATCTTGTCCCCAATATCTCCTAAAAATCCCCAACGTTCCTTAAAAATCCCCAACTTCTCCTAGAATATCCCCAATTTCTCCTAAAATGTCCAACTTGCTGCTCAGATTTCTCAAAGACATCATTTTTCCCGAAGACCCTAATCATTTCTAAGTTCCCATTGTCCTCCCCAATATCTCCTAAAAATCCCCAACGTTCCTTAAAAATCCCCAACTTCTCCTAAAATGTCCAACTTGCTGCTCAGATTTCTCAAAGACATCATTTTTCCCGAAGACCCTAATCATTTCTAAGTTCCCATTGTCCTCCCCAATCTTGTCCCCAATATCTCCTAAAAATCCCCAACGTTCCTTAAAAATCCCCAACTTCTCCTAGAATATCCCCAATTTCTCCTAAAATGTCCAACTTGCTGCTCAGATTTCTCAAAGACATCATTTTTCCCGAAGACCGTAATCATTTCTAAGTTCCCATTGTCCTCCCCAAAATCTCCTAAAAATCCCCAACGTTCCTTAAAAATCCCCAACTTCTCCTAGAATATCCCCAATTTCTCCTAAAATGTCCAACTTGCTGCTTAGATTTCTCAAAGACATCATTTTTCCCGAAGACCCTAATCATTTCTAAGTTCCCATTGTCCTCCCCAATATCTCCTAAAAATCCCCAACGTTCCTTAAAAATCCCCAACTTCTCCTAAAATGTCCAACTTGCTGCTCAGATTTCTCAAAGACATCATTTTTCCCGAAGACCCTAATCATTTCTAAGTTTCCATTGTCCTCCCCAATATCTCCTAAAAATCCCCAACGTTCCTTAAAAATCCCCAACTTCTCCTAAAATGTCCAACTTGCTGCTCAGATTTCTCAAAGACATCATTTTTCCCGAAGACCGTAATCATTTCTAAGTTCCCATTGTCCTCCCCAAAATCTCCTAAAAATCCCCAACGTTCCTTAAAAATCCCCAACTTCTCCTAGAATATCCCCAATTTCTCCTAAAATGTCCAACTTGCTGCTTAGATTTCTCAAAGACATCATTTTTCCCGAAGACCCTAATCATTTCTAAGTTCCCATTGTCCTCCCCAAAATCTCCTAAAAATCCCCAACGTTCCTTAAAAATCCCCAACTTCTCCTAAAATGTCCAACTTGCTGCTCAGATTTCTCCAAGACATCATTTTTCCCGAAGACCCTAATCATTTCTAAGTTCCCATTGTCCTCCCCAAAATCTCCTAAAAACCCCCAACGTTCCTTAAAAATCCCCAACTTCTCCTAAAATGTCCAACTTGCTGCTCAGATTTCTCAAAGACATCATTTTTTCCCGAAGACCGTAATCATTTCTAAGTTCCCATTGTCCTCCCCAAAATCTCCTAAAAATCCCCAACGTTCATTAAAAATCCCCAACTTCTCCTAGAATATCCCCAATTTCTCCTAAAATGTCCAACTTGCTGCTTAGATTTCTCAAAGACATCATTTTTCCCGAAGACCCTAATCATTTCTAAGTTCCCATTGTCCTCCCCAAAATCTCCTAAAAATCCCCAACGTTCCTTAAAAATCCCCAACTTCTCCTAAAATGTCCAACTTGCTGCTCAGATTTCTCAAAGACATCATTTTTCCCGAAGACCCTAATCATTTCTAAGTTTCCATTGTCCTCCCCAATATCTCCTAAAAATCCCCAACGTTCCTTAAAAATCCCCAACGTTCCTTAAAAATCCCCAACTTCTCCTGAAATGTCCAACTTGCTGCTCAGATTTCTCAAAGACATCATTTTTCCCGAAGACCCTAATCATTTCTAAGTTTCCATTGTCCTCCCCAAAATCTCCTAAAAATCCCCAACGTTCCTTAAAAATCCCCAACTTCTCCTAGAATATCCCCAATTTCTCCTAAAATGTCCAACTTGCTGCTTAGATTTCTCAAAGACATCATTTTTCCCGAAGACCCTAATCATTTCTAAGTTCCCATTGTCCTCCCCAAAATCTCCTAAAAATCCCCAACGTTCCTTAAAAATCCCCAACTTCTCCTAAAATGTCCAACTTGCTGCTCAGATTTCTCAAAGACATCATTTTTCCCGAAGACCCTAATCATTTCTAAGTTCCCATTGTCCTCCCCAAAATCTCCTAAAAATCCCCAACGTTCCTTAAAAATCCCCAACTTCTCCTAAAATGTCCAACTTGCTGCTCAGATTTCTCAAAGACATCATTTTTCCCGAAGACCCTAATCATTTCTAAGTTTCCATTGTCCTCCCCAATATCTCCTAAAAATCCCCAACGTTCCTTAAAAATCCCCAACTTCTCCTGAAATGTCCAACTTGCTGCTCAGATTTCTCAAAGACATCATTTTTCCCGAAGACCCTAATCATTTCTAAGTTTCCATTGTCCTCCCCAAAATCTCCTAAAAATCCCCAACGTTCCTTAAAAATCCCCAACTTCTCCTAGAATATCCCCAATTTCTCCTAAAATGTCCAACTTGCTGCTTAGATTTCTCAAAGACATCATTTTTCCCGAAGACCCTAATCATTTCTAAGTTCCCATTGTCCTCCCCAAAATCTCCTAAAAATCCCCAACGTTCCTTAAAAATCCCCAACTTCTCCTAGAATATCCCCAATTTCTCCTAAAATGTCCAACTTGCTGCTTAGATTTCTCAAAGACATCATTTTTCCCGAAGACCCTAATCATTTCTAAGTTCCCATTGTCCTCCCCAAAATCTCCTAAAAATCCCCAACGTTCCTTAAAAATCCCCAACTTCTCCTAGAATATCCCCAATTTCTCCTAAAATGTCCAACTTGCTGCTTAGATTTCTCAAAGACATCATTTTTCCCGAAGACCCTAATCATTTCTAAGTTCCCATTGTCCTCCCCAATATCTCCTAAAAATCCCCAACGTTCCTTAAAAATCCCCAACTTCTCCTAAAATGTCCAACTTGCTGCTCAGATTTCTCAAAGACATCATTTTTCCCGAAGACCCTAATCATTTCTAAGTTTCCATTGTCCTCCCCAATATCTCCTAAAAATCCCCAACGTTCCTTAAAAATCCCCAACTTCTCCTAGAATATCCCCAATTTCTCCTAAAATGTCCAACTTGCTGCTTAGATTTCTCAAAGACATCATTTTTCCCGAAGACTCTAATCATTTCTAAGTTCCCATTGTCCTCCCCAATATCTCCTAAAAATCCCCAACGTTCCTTAAAAATCCCCAACTTCTCCTAAAATGTCCAACTTGCTGCTCAGATTTCTCAAAGACATCATTTTTCCCGAAGACCGTAATCATTTCTAAGTTCCCATTGTCCTCCCCAAAATCTCCTAAAAATCCCCAACGTTCCTTAAAAATCCCCAACTTCTCCTAGAATATCCCCAATTTCTCCTAAAATGTCCAACTTGCTGCTTAGATTTCTCAAAGACATCATTTTTCCCGAAGACCCTAATCATTTCTAAGTTCCCATTGTCCTCCCCAAAATCTCCTAAAAATCCCCAACGTTCCTTAAAAATCCCCAACTTCTCCTAAAATGTCCAACTTGCTGCTAAGATTTCTCCAAGACATCATTTTTCCCGAAGACCCTAATCATTTCTAAGTTCCCATTGTCCTCCCCAAAATCTCCTAAAAACCCCCAACGTTCCTTAAAAATCCCCAACTTCTCCTAAAATGTCCAACTTGCTGCTCAGATTTCTCAAAGACATCATTTTTCCCGAAGACCGTAATCATTTCTAAGTTCCCATTGTCCTCCCCAAAATCTCCTAAAAATCCCCAACGTTCCTTAAAAATCCCCAACTTCTCCTAGAATATCCCCAATTTCTCCTAAAATGTCCAACTTGCTGCTTAGATTTCTCAAAGACATCATTTTTCCCGAAGACCCTAATCATTTCTAAGTTCCCATTGTCCTCCCCAAAATCTCCTAAAAATCCCCAACGTTCCTTAAAAATCCCCAACTTCTCCTAAAATGTCCAACTTGCTGCTCAGATTTCTCAAAGACATCATTTTTCCCGAAGACCCTAATCATTTCTAAGTTTCCATTGTCCTCCCCAAAATCTCCTAAAAATCCCCAACGTTCCTTAAAAATCCCCAACTTCTCCTAGAATATCCCCAATTTCTCCTAAAATGTCCAACTTGCTGCTTAGATTTCTCAAAGACATCATTTTTCCCGAAGACCCTAATCATTTCTAAGTTCCCATTGTCCTCCCCAAAATCTCCTAAAAATCCCCAACGTTCCTTAAAAATCCCCAACTTCTCCTAAAATGTCCAACTTGCTGCTCAGATTTCTCAAAGACATCATTTTTCCCGAAGACCCTAATCATTTCTAAGTTTCCATTGTCCTCCCCAAAATCTCCTAAAAATCCCCAACGTTCCTTAAAAATCCCCAACTTCTCCTAGAATATCCCCAATTTCTCCTAAAATGTCCAACTTGCTGCTAAGATTTCTCCAAGACATCATTTTTCCCGAAGACCCTAATCATTTCTAAGTTCCCATTGTCCTCCCCAAAATCTCCTAAAAACCCCCAACGTTCCTTAAAAATCCCCAACTTCTCCTAAAATGTCCAACTTGCTGCTCAGATTTCTCAAAGACATCATTTTTCCCGAAGACCGTAATCATTTCTAAGTTCCCATTGTCCTCCCCAAAATCTCCTAAAAATCCCCAACGTTCCTTAAAAATCCCCAACTTCTCCTAGAATATCCCCAATTTCTCCTAAAATGTCCAACTTGCTGCTTAGATTTCTCAAAGACATCATTTTTCCCGAAGACCCTAATCATTTCTAAGTTCCCATTGTCCTCCCCAAAATCTCCTAAAAATCCCCAACGTTCCTTAAAAATCCCCAACTTCTCCTAAAATGTCCAACTTGCTGCTCAGATTTCTCAAAGACATCATTTTTCCCGAAGACCCTAATCATTTCTAAGTTTCCATTGTCCTCCCCAAAATCTCCTAAAAATCCCCAACGTTCCTTAAAAATCCCCAACTTCTCCTAGAATATCCCCAATTTCTCCTAAAATGTCCAACTTGCTGCTTAGATTTCTCAAAGACATCATTTTTCCCGAAGACCCTAATCATTTCTAAGTTCCCATTGTCCTCCCCAAAATCTCCTAAAAATCCCCAACGTTCCTTAAAAATCCCCAACTTCTCCTAAAATGTCCAACTTGCTGCTCAGATTTCTCAAAGACATCATTTTTCCCGAAGACCCTAATCATTTCTAAGTTTCCATTGTCCTCCCCAAAATCTCCTAAAAATCCCCAACGTTCCTTAAAAATCCCCAACTTCTCCTAGAATATCCCCAATTTCTCCTAAAATGTCCAACTTGCTGCTTAGATTTCTCAAAGACATCATTTTTCCCGAAGACCCTAATCATTTCTAAGTTCCCATTGTCCTCCCCAAAATCTCCTAAAAATCCCCAACGTTCCTTAAAAATCCCCAACTTCTCCTAAAATGTCCAACTTGCTGCTCAGATTTCTCAAAGACATCATTTTTCCCGAAGACCCTAATCATTTCTAAGTTTCCATTGTCCTCCCCAAAATCTCCTAAAAATCCCCAACGTTCCTTAAAAATCCCCAACTTCTCCTAGAATATCCCCAATTTCTCCTAAAATGTCCAACTTGCTGCTTAGATTTCTCAAAGACATCATTTTTCCCGAAGACCCTAATCATTTCTAAGTTCCCATTGTCCTCCCCAAAATCTCCTAAAAATCCCCAACGTTCCTTAAAAATCCCCAACTTCTCCTAAAATGTCCAACTTGCTGCTCAGATTTCTCAAAGACATCATTTTTCCCGAAGACCCTAATCATTTCTAAGTTCCCATTGTCCTCCCCAATCTTGTCCCCAATATCTCCTAAAAATCCCCAACGTTCCTTAAAAATCCCCAACTTCTCCTAGAATATCCCCAATTTCTCCTAAAATGTCCAACTTGCTGCTCAGATTTCTCAAAGACATCATTTTTCCCGAAGACCCTAATCATTTCTAAGTTCCCATTGTCCTCCCCAATCAGGCCAAACATTTCAATAGGTCCTATCTGCATTTGAGAGGCTCTCTTTGTTCATTTTCTCTTTCAATTATTGTAACGTAATGGTAAACTTTTCAACTATTTTTGCAGTACAAATCAAAAGACGATTGCTTTGACCATCGTTCAATGCAAGGAGACAATCATAATACAAATAAACAGCTGAGATATTAACGAAAGAGAGGGAAACCAAAGAGAGCCTCTCTTCTGCAGATTGGACCTTTAGACATGTTTTGCCTGCAATATCTCCTAAAAATCCCCAACGTTCCTTAAAAATCCCCAACTTCTCCTAAAATGTCCAACTTGCTGCTCAGATTTCTCAAAGACATCATTTTTCCCGAAGACCCTAATCATTTCTAAGTTCCCATTGTCCTCCCCAATATCTCCTAAAAATCCCCAATGTTCCCTTTAAAAGCTGAGAAACAGGCTCTGTCCCAGTGGGGGTGCGATGTCAGATAGAAGAAGGATGCACTTACATCGTCAAACAAAAAAAAATCTTGTAAATTGCCGCACGCATAGACCCCCCATCTGAACAGCACCGCAGCAGAGCTACGAGTGCGAGGGATTTAAATGTATGCTCTTGTAAATAAACTTTCATCGGTGCTTTCGCTCCGTCGAAAAATAAGTTTAGTGCACGTCGCACTTAGTATGCTCACACGATTTAGTAATACCAAACTCCGCCTCGAATGCTTCCGCAAGCTGGCGCAGGCGAAGATGCGACGCGACAAAGAGCGAACTCGTTTTCTGTTCGCCATGACAGCACCAGCAGCTGCCGTCGTCCTCATGCTGTGGAGCAACAACACACGAACGCGCGAACTGATAGGGTGTTGACCATTGTTTTTGGCATGAGGTTTATGCAATTTGGAGTGTTATTTTTAAAATCAATTTTTGGCTAATCTACAAAAGATAGAGTTTTGCTGTCAAAGAAACATTTTTAGAGAACAAGTTTGTGCATGTTTTGTAGAAGAACTTTTTTAACAGAAATTATTTATTCATTTAAAAATTTTCAAAAATACCCCCAAAAAGACTGATTTTTAAGACACTTTTTGCAAACTTTTTAAAATTTGAACCTTTTAAGTAGTTTTTACAAAATCTCCGTCAAAGAAGCTAAGAAAGATGAGTTCATTAGCTTTCGTTTCGAGCGTTAATGCTTAATGTACGACTTTTAATTCTTGAGATATTGGGTTTCAAAAATGCACTAATTTTAAAAAATTAAAATGTGAATAACTCACTTAGCAGTGATTTCCGACCCTATGTTCCTTGGGCATTTTTTCATAACTTTTGAAGACCTAGCTGCCCTAAAATTTTGTAAAGTCCGGAACCAATCACCCTGTATATAGAAAATGGATAGAAAG